>NC_057713.1:21609844-21630470 GCF_004010195.1 Chiloscyllium plagiosum
TTTTATCTTAGCCTGCTGGGCACACTTTCCTCATTCCTGAAGAAGGGCTCATGCCCGAAACATCGATTCTCCTGCTCCTTGGATGCTGCCTGACCTGCTACGCTTTTCCAGCAACACATTTTCAGCTCATTATTGGGGCTGTTGATTTACAGCTTTTGTGTTCATCAGCTTATAACCTTTGGCCTGTTAGCACAAATAAGGGGATAACA
Source organism: Chiloscyllium plagiosum (assembly GCF_004010195.1). NCBI lineage: Eukaryota > Metazoa > Chordata > Chondrichthyes > Orectolobiformes > Hemiscylliidae > Chiloscyllium > Chiloscyllium plagiosum. The sequence continues at coordinate 21,610,054 of NC_057713.1, forward strand.
ACAGGGCTGCACAGTGGCTCAGTGGTTAGCACTTCTCCCTTACAGTGCCAGGACACAGGTTTGATTCCAGCCTTGAGCGACCGCCTGTGATGAGGTTGCAAATTCACCTCGTGTCTGTGTGGGTTTCCTCTCACAGTCCAAAGTTGTGTAAGTTAGGTGGATTGGCCAAGGTGAATTACTCATAGTGTCCAGGCATGTGCAGGCCGTGTGGGTTAGCTATTGGGGAATGCAGGATTATAGGGATAGGGGGGTCCTGGGTGGGATGCTCTTCAGACAGTCAGTGTGTCAAATGGCCTGCTTCCACACTGAAGGGATTCTATGATTCTATGAACAAATCAAGGGTATGCGAAGACAAAGGAAGGATACATTGCTTGGGATGGCATAGTTAGTGATATAGATCATGAAGGCAATATTTTAGGTGCCCAACTCACATCAATATACTTGCACCAAAAAGTGCTGGAATATCAAGAAGCACAAGAGCAGCAAAGAGACAGAGTAGCTTAAAATGAAAAGGTGACAGGAATCACCTTAATTCAAGTTCAGGAATGGCACTCGGTGTTTGATGAGCAGTAATATCTGCAATCACCTCAAATTAACTTTAAATGGTAAATTGAAAAAAAAAATGTTTTGTGGAAGGCAGCATGAAATAATGTTTAATGTTTGCCTGTTAATTTTTCCAGAGAAACCTTGCAGGTACAACAGAAAAAAAGGGGTCACTGATGTTTGGGACTGAGACAGTGCTTTGACAAGACCAACAACTAGAAAAAACAAGAGTTCCTGACTCAGGCAGAGAAAATTTGCCAAGTCAGTCATCTCATGAGTGAGAGAATAGGGAAAGAAAAGTAATAAGACAGTGTGCTCAGACCAAACAAGACAAGCACCCTGCAGGATGCAAAACAGAATTCAAACATCTAGGAAACAAAATGTTGTCTCTCTCTCTCTCTCCCTGTCTGTCTGTGTAATTGTTTGCTGAATACAAGGCAGCTGCACATCAATGGGAGGAGGTTAGGCATCTCATGATCTGGTTGCCTGCTCAAGGCAAAATTCAAAAGCAAGTGAGTCGTCAAAGTCTGTTGTCATGGGAGACAACATTTCCACGGTGGCCAGCTGACAAGTTTAACATCGTTCGTCTCTGCTGAATATACTTTTTTAAAAATCTGAAAAGGCAGCTTTGAGGTCAACAGCTCTGCCACCATAAGGCAAGACATCTAACCTCTCTGCTTCCACACACACACATTCCCCCCACCCACCCCTCAACATAACGCATGTTTCAGCAAGTGCAGGAGGAATTAATTTGTTATTATTCATGGGATGCCAGCATCACAGGCAAAGATGGCAATTACTGCCCTTCACATTGTGGGCTGCTGAGCCATTTTTTTTTTAAGCACTGATAAGGAACAGCATATTGCTGAGGGTCTGGTGTCACACATTGGCCAGAATGAGGAAGGTTCTTCCCAAGAGAAATTCATGAACAAGACTGCATTTTACTATTACAAAAGCAAAGTCCTGCAGATGCTGCAAATTCAACACAACACAGAAAGTGCTAATAAAATTAAGCTTGCCTGGTATCGTCTGTGGAGAGAGAAACAAATCTCAACAGAGGCACAAAGACCTGCTGGGATTCTCCAGCATTTTCTCTTTGGGGTTTGATGACAATTTAATAGGTTCCTGGTCATTATTCCTGATACAAGGGGGGTGAATCCTACCCTTTCTCGGCTGCGCAGGTTGTGCTGAGTCTTTTTGCAGGGATTCCCACTATGGCACTGGTAACCAGCATGCAGCGAGTGTCTCCTGTATCTTTACCTAGGATACTCTCTGTCATTACTTTGCAGACTCAAATCACTGTGGGATGATCACTAGAGAATAACAGTCCAGCAATTGGCATTGCTGATTGTGACAGTGGAATTAATTATGGCAATGAACTTGAATTGCCTTTGATGAGTCTATTGGTACAGGTACAATGTTCCTAGTTTGGGATGCCATCTTTAATGTACTGTAGCTTATACTGAACAATTTCATATGAACAACGAATGCATGAACTGTTAACATAATAACACCATGTTATAATGCCCCTAAAAACCCATGGATCAGTCTTATTCACAACTTCAAAATTCTTTTGCAGAGTTGCCATCACCAGGGGCAACTGGATAATGTTAGATAAATAAACTAGATTCTATTTTGTTAGTCTAAGGTGCTATGATCTTTCTGTAAGTGTTTTGTGATCAAAATCTATAAGTCTGTTAAGTTTTTCTACAGACTGATTAAAACAGTTTGATTTAAAACCTAGCACATCTGAACTGCATTGTTTCACTATTGCAAAAAAGGTGCCCAAAAACCTCTGGCACATCAGCCACAAAAACAAATGGCAGAGTTTACATATTAATAATGAAATCCCATTTAATGTATTAATGAAAGCTGCATTTAAAGTCGATTAATAATTCAGGATGTAAAAGTCCAATGACTATATTAGTCAAAAATGGCTTACAGCCAAGACGAGGAGTAATTATATTTTATATGCAAATCTTACTGGTTTTAATTTTCTGGCAATTGCATTTTGGTTTCAGGACTCGTTTGCATAATATTTAAGTTATTGTTACATTTCAGCTGCACTTACCCTGGATGATCCACGCACTATTTCCGAGAGCTGCTTAATATACTTTGTTGAAGAGCTGATGGTTTTATTCGTCTCCTGCTGCGTTGTGTGCCTTTGGCAAGACAGAAGGGAGGAGGAAACAATAAATAAAATAAATGCTGCATTTGAAATAAAACAGCTGAACTAACTGTGGAAAGAACAGCAATTAGGACGCAATCATCAGAGATTTAAATGGGAATATCACAAGATATCAATAGGCCCTTGTAGAATTACAAATTCAATATAATATTGGGGCATTTGAATTTCACTTTGGTCCCCATAATTCAAGTCAAGATATTTTAATGACATCAAATCACATAAAGGAATGTTTTCTCTGTGGCAAAAATGCAAAGCAAAACACTGAAGTCATAAAACTTGTGTTTAATCAGCAAAACAATTCTGGAAGAAACCAACTGAATACTTTCCTCAGTAATTCTTGAACCATCTCTAATACTGAATGCTCCCCAAGTACTGTTCCTAGGTTTGTGGATGCAAGTACAAGACTCAAACATGTCTGGCAAACTGTTAATTTAGCCATCCATCATTACATTTGTCTCAACATCATCAAAATCTGTTCAACCTTATTACTGCTTTTAGATAATCCTGCAGGAGAAAGTGAGCCCCTGGTTCCATTGCTTTACAACCAACCCGTTCTGAGAACTCCCTTCTCCCTCAGGTGAGAAGCTCATGAGTTTCTTTGCCAATGAAGTGGAGACTATCTATTGCTTTTGTTACATTTCAACTTATCTTTGCCAAAAAAGAATGAACAACCCCTCTCCACAAGGATCTGCCCTTGCCCAATTCCTAAGCTCTTGCTTGACTGTGTTAAACGCACTCCATAAATTTAAATTATTGTTGGTATCTACTTCTCTTCTAATGTTCTCTCTGTACTAATCTGACCCAAAGACCTGTCTCCTGCTTCTTTAAGAGTGTGGTGCTGGAAATGCACAGCACGTCAGGCAGCATCCAAGGATCAGGAGAATCAATGTTTTAGGCATAAGCCTTTCATTAGGAATCCTTCTTGATGAAGGGCTTATGCCTGAAACGTCAATTTTCCTGTTCCTTGGATGCAGCCTGACCTGCTGTGCTTTTCCAGCACCACATGCTCGACTCTGATCTTCAGCTTCTGCAGTCCTCACTTTCTCCTGATCCTTCAACCCCATTCCACTGACTAACCTACTTCCCATCTTAGCGAACATTACAAATGGTTCTCTCTCCTTGGGTATTCCCCCCTCCTTTGCAGAGGGTACTATCATCCACACTTTGCAAGATAATATAAATGCATTCCCTTGCAAACTGTGACCCATGATCAACCTCAAACAGTGTTGTCTACTCTCAGCCCTTATTTCACTGCCTCTCACAACTTATCATTTCAACCTCTCCATATTTCTATACCTCCAACAGGAGCATAACAATCATAGTCAACATCACAAATAGCATTCACTATAACTGCATTGAATTGAACCTACTTGACCTGTGCACCTTTCAACATGATCAAGTACACCATCCTCTGCTAATGCCTCTATCCTGCCATTCATTTCTATTGAGCCTCTTATCCATAACTTGAGACTAAAGCAGTGTTGCTAATAACTTCTTCTCCCATCACTAAACTGATATGTTAGAATTCTCTGATTTCTCATTGATCTATTCAACCATAGCTATAGGATGAGCTTCTATAAGATGACACTCAGTGATACCTTTTAATCATCTTTCTTGCCCCCCTTCACTCCATGCATTGAGACACTTGCTTAATATCTAACCTTGAATGAGCTACAAAATTATGAATCAGCTTCCCAGAGTCTTCAGAGAGCATCGTAAACTCAATAACCTCCCTGTTGCCTTGCTCTGTCCTTCTGACACTATTTCTGTCTCAAAGGTCAACAGTGGGCTGGATTGTGTGGCTGGTGATGAAGCAATTGCATTTGCCAGTGGTACTGAGGGAAGTTACCCACGGCAATGGAAGCAATCTCTCCAGCATGCATTCTCTTTCGTAATAGCAGATTAAATTGGGAGCCTAGTCAAGGGTATCTCCAGACGCGTAGCAGCAGTGCTGTTAGCACTCCAGACTTACATATCTTCACTGAAAGCAAACCAGGAAGCAAAGAGCATGATCAGATTTCACTCAGCAAACAGCAAACTAAGTAATGATGTTGAGATTAAGAACGGGGGTAAAATATCATAAACTTTCAAATATGAAGTATGGATTTTTCTTATTATAATGAAGAAATTTAACATTCTGCAAAGACAAGACTCAGTGAAAGTGTTCAGCAGCAATTTTGAACTGTTACAAATACAGTTAAATCTCATTCAGGTGATTCAACTTTTTCCAAGAGTTTTTTTACATTGCAAAGGTAAATGTTTGTATCCACAAACTAATTGTGTGTGGTTGTATGCTGGAGAAATTTCAACAGAGTTACATCCTCTGGAGAACGGTCAACAATTTAATCTTCAAGATGGTGGTGGAGTACAGCTCCTGAGCTCAGGCCTCTTCCATTCTCCCTGCTCTTTTTGTTTCTTTTCTTCCCCTTTTTTCTCATTTTCTTTTTACTTCTTGCACTTGTTTTGCGCAAAAAGCTTGGTTGTGGGATCGGCATTAATAGCGGTGACTGAGCCCTGTGTGGACTTGTGGCAGAAGGTTCCGGTAAGATGGCAACAGAGGAGTTGGTGAAAGGGCAAGCACAGGACTTGGTATTGACACTGGCGGCTGCTACATTGTTCGAAGCAATGTCAGTAAAGTAGGCCCAGTGGCAAAAGATGACACTTGAGGATTGCTGACTTTTAAGTTGGTTGGGTCCGGCACCGGCGGCAGGAAAGCGGTAGGGGAATGGGCATGACAACATTGAGAAGATGATGTTGGAATTGGAGATGTTGGGCTTCTGCTGTGACGATGCCGTAAGCCCAAATTAGCACTTCTAAAATGGACTGTGATGTGGGACGCCGGTGGGTCCAGAGCTTGTTGTGAAGATCCTCCCCAACGATGTCAAGTGGAGCACAAGGAGGGAGGTAGATGAATTCTGTTTTTACTTGTAGTTAGGTCTCTCATATGTTATATCTTAATATCTTCTACAAGTCAAAATGGCTCCAGACTGCGGTGAAGTATTACATTTTTCACTGCATTTATTTGTTAAATACAAGTGACAGTATATCATTCAATTCAGTTCCATTCAACTTATAAATATCTGCAGATCATTTCGAAGATTTGCAGACTTTTGAACTTGCTATCAATTTCAGAGGAGTAATGAAAATGACACCATCATTACCACTTCAAACCATTATATCCCAAGCTGATTAATAGACCTCACTTACTCGTCAATCCAAAGGCTATACTGCCATCCCTCAAGGTCTACAAAATCATAATCCAGTTCACGTGTTCTGAAATACTTTTACATACCTCCAACATTGACTTTTTCAGCATTTATCTGGTCCTTTGATTATGAGATTGCTTTGCTCTGTCTATAGAATCTTATTTCCATGATGCACTGTACATGTGCTCGGCTACAGTGACTTCAGGAGATTGGCAATTCATCTTGAGGTATGCCTCACGCTATTCTTGGTACATTGTTCACTGATCCAAGGTCAGCCCCAAATCTGATGAGAGATATCCATCACGCAAGCCAACCTTCCATACATTAACTCCAGACAGGCAGCCAACAAAATCAAAAATCCCTCCAACCCCAGTCATAATTTCTTCCAACCTCTTCCATTGGACTGAAGATAAAAAAGCCTAAACACACGGACCGACTGATTCAAGAACAGCTTCTTTCCCGCAGTTATTCGACTTCTGAATAGATCTCTCAATTTCAAATTTAACCTCACTCTTTATACACTTTCTCTGCAACCATAACATTGCATCCTTTGCTTTGTTCTATGACCCTTATGCACTTTGTATGGCATGATCAGCCTGTATTGCAGACAAAACAAAACTTTTCACCATACCGATACATGTGACAATAATTAATCAAGTCAAATATCCTTGGTCATTTGCAACACCTATTTGCCTTGTTACCTTTAACACATAGATATTTAGCATCCTTTTAACAGGATTAGATACAAACACGAGTACCTCATGGATACCCAGTTTTGGACCACTGCACCTGATCTGAATCTATCTCATTGGTAGTGTCACACAACACAATGGAGGAAGTTATTAATATTACAAAGTTATAAACTTTGTAATGTTATCTTCACAAGAATACCAATACTGTCATGGATAAATGTGTATCCAACAGATTGATTGGTGAGGATGGTTCTTTCAATGTCTGTCAATTGGCTAGTCTGGCATACCTGGATAGCTTGATTAGAAGTGAAGGCTTAAAGAGAACGTTGTGAGATGGCTCTGAAACATTTCTGATTAAATCAGCCTTCAATCTATAAAAATAGTTAAATGAATTAAAAGGATTCAATTGAACAGTTATAGGGTATTGTTTCATTGTCCGGGTCTTTCAGGAATGAAATCAGGAGTGTTCTTTCTAAAAAAGTTTTAAATTGCTAACTCCTTAAAGGCTATGGAGCCTGGGTCAATACACACTCTCAAGATTGACATCAATAAGAAAAAAATGTTAGATAAGGTTATTTAGGGAACGGAACAGAAACAGGTAGTTGAGGTACATATCAATCATTAACTTGTTGAATGATAGACTAGACTTAAGGGGCTGAATGGCCTCTTGTTCCTGCGTACCTAAGACTAAAGCACAGCAAGAGCTTATGCGAGAGAGCGCAGAGGGAGGGAATAATGGAAGAAGCAGAAAAGTGCAAGAATACAGCAAAACAGAAAACATAAGAAGAAAGATAGGATGCACATTCCAAAAATTAACATATTGGATCTCGACAGAAGTAAGGTTCACTGTTTATAGCCCTTGCAAGACACAGAATGATGATGATAAGCCTTGTGAAGCATTTCCTCTGATTGTGAAAAAAAAGTTATTTCTTGATGAGTCATTTTCCCGTGACACGCCTACCAAAACGTTGAAGCTAGGGACTTGCAAGCAATCTCAAGAATTGTTCCTCAGTAACATCAATGTTAATGTATTCACTTATTTAGCTTTTCCACAATGGAGATGAGCAGTGGCATTGTTCAGAGGCTAAACCCAGCTCCAGTTCAACACCCACATTGTCCTGTGCTCCAGACAATCACATCTCTGCAATTACAAAAAGTTCAATGATGTTCATTCATGTAACCTTCAGTCCCATTTATAAACAGGTATTTGTTTTGTTACATACTGGAGAATTTATCAGTGTTTCACCAGTTACATTTGAGAAGCCTTTGCTCTGTATGTACACTACTCTTTGGAGTAAAAATTCTTCTCTCTCGCTCGCCTTGCTTGAGGCATGCCAATTTTGTATTCCAGTCCCTCATTCTGCAATCACAGTTTAACTTAATAACCTGCTTACATCCACATTATCCATGCCTCTCAGCAATTTAAAGATCTGGATCACATCCCTCTCAATCTCACATTCTCCAATGGGTACAAATTCAATTCAGCCAGCCTATCTTCACAACTTTGTGCTTCAAGTCCAGAAATAATCATTTTCACTTTTCTCTGAACCTTTGCCAATTCGTCAATGTATTTCTGAAGGCAAAATGCTCACAATTGAATGCAGTAGTTCAAATGTGGTCATACCAATTCATCAGTCATACATTTAAAAAGCTTATAATCAAGCACTCTCCAGATGCATCCCAATACTTGATTAGCTCTGCTGTAAGAAGTCTTATGTCAATTGGGAAAAAAAAGATTGAAAGTGCTGGAAATATTCAGCAGGTCCTGCAGTGCTCATGAAGAGAGTAAGAGAGTTAACATTTCAAGTCGATGCCTTTCATCAGAACTCGAAAGGTTAGTGCTGTTAATAGAGTTTATGGGAGAATAGCAATATATATATATATATATATATATATATATAGAAAGAGAGAGAGAGAGAGAGAGAGAGGGGGGCAAAGGCCAACAACAAGAGAGAAGGTCCATAATAGGAAGGAAGCCAAGAGAGATAACAGGACAAATGGGTTAATGGTGAAAGGGAAACAAGAATTCATGAGATAAACCTTAAAAAACAAAAAAGGTGTTGCGAGATGGTGAAAATAGAAAAATCAAAATCACAAATAGTTGTTCACCAAACTAAAAGTGGCAGAAATGATGATCCAACATTATTGAATTTAATATCAAATCCTGAAGGCTGCAAAGTGCTAGTCTGAAACAAACTTAAACTTGTATGTTAAATTTCAGTGCAACAATCTCAGAGGTAGTGGTGTCAAAGAATTAAACTAATCTACAAAGCAGCCGCCCAAACTACACCTGATGACTCCAGTAACCAGGTTGCAGGCTGATGAATACAAGTCAACTTCATTTAAAAGGGGAATTTATGACTGTGATTAGTGGGAAGGCATGAGTTGTTAAAGAGCAAATATAGAAACTCTTGTGTTTTTTGCATTTGTTCATGAGAAGTGGGTATCTCTGGCTAGGCCAGCATTTATTGCCTATATCTAACAGCCTTCAAAAAGATGACGATGAGCAGTGTTTGTATTTACAGGTACTATGGGAAGGGATTGAAAAATGAACCAGGATAATATTGAGGGCGTGAAGCAGAGGATGTGTTTGGCAGTGATAAAAATGGCAAAGGATAATGTTTGGAAACTGCTGAGGACAAAGGGAGCCCTGTTGTGATTTTCAGAGGGAGAAGGAAGATTAACAGGAGTTCTAGAAATGGAACAAACATTTTCAAGGGTCCAAATTGTTCAGCACAGAGGAGGGAATCCTTCATTGAGGAAAAGCAAAGTCGTATCAAAAGTACTGGCGTGAAAGATGGCATAATCAGAACAATAGAGATAGGCATCAGTTGTAAATTACTGACTAGCCTATTTCCAGATATAGAGACATTACTTCACATTCCTTCCCCGTGCATTGACATCCATCCATCCAGCATTCAGGCATCTTTTGCTGTTGTCCCTTCCCATTACACTGGCTATTTAACAACACAACTCTGTACATTATCCATAAATCTAACATTTCATTCTCCCATGTATAACTGACACAGTTGTGGCACTGGAAATTTGTTTAACCCACAGCTTATGAGAAGAAATCTCAATATATCTGTTGTTTTGTGGCAAAGTTCTCGAATAATGATTTTGAAAGCTTCTGTAAAACCCTACAGATCTACTAAAGCTTTCAAAAACCTGAACTAGTCACTAGAATCAATGTATCTGATTCTGTCTTGCACATGACTGCAGTGTGTACAATGCTATTGATTCAAAAGCCTCTGAACAATCCTAAAAAATTAGTTACACGAAGAATCAATCCTATGTAACAAATGGTAAGTTGGCCGATCCATTCTCTGAGCAGTGAATGCCAAAAGAACCAACATGAGGAAAAACATTTTTTTTTAAAATGCTATGAACAGTTAGAATCTGGAATGTACGTAAGAGCGTAGTGTAGGCAGATAAAGTATGCAAGAGGACATCCCTAGATCAGCACCAGCCACTCCTAAAACAAAAATGAAGTGTCAACCTGGTGAAGTTAAACTTGTGTAGCAATCAGCACACAGCAAATGATGGACAAATCAAAGTGATTCCACAACAAATAGAATATTGAATGTGCAGACCTGCCAATTGTGAATGACAGGGGGCAATTAAGCTACTCAATGGAGGAAGAGATTCCACAAATATCCCCATTCTCACTGATGGGAGAGACTAACGCATTGATCCAAAAGCCAAGACTGAAGTATATGCAACACATTCTGCCAGAAATGTCGAACGGATGATCCAACTCAGCCTTCTTCAGTAGTCCCCATAGATACCTGTCTTCAGCCAATTTAAGTCGCTCCACATGATACTAAAAAACGGTTGGAGGCACTGGATATCACAAAGATTTTGGGACCTGACCACATTCCTGTAATAGTACTGAAGACTTGTGCTCCAGAACCTGTCACTCCCCCAATCAATCTGTTCCAGTACAGCTACAACTTCTTCTCCGACAATGTAAAAAAATCACACAGTATGTCTTCTGCATTAAAGTAGGACAAATTCAATTTGCCATTAACCATCCTATTGGTCATAGTATGGAAACAGACCCTATGGTCGGATTCGTCCATGTCAACCAAGTTTCCCAAGTACAACTATTACATTTGCCTACATTCAGCCTATATCCCTCCAAACCTTTTCTATTCATGCACCTATCCAAATGCCTTTTTTAATGTCGTAACTATCTCCATCCACCACTTCCTCTGGCAGTTCATTCCAGACACTGGTCCGAGTGAAAAAGTTGACCCTTACGTCAGTTTTAAAAGTATGCCCCTTAGTTTCCAACTTCAGAAAAGATCTTGCAATTCACCTTATCTATGCCCCTCATAGTTTTATAAACCTCTATAAGGTTACCCCTCAACCTCCCACACTGCAGTGAAAGGTATCCCAGCCTAATGGGTGGCACAGTAGCTCAGCGGCTAGCACTGCTGCCTCATAGTACCAGGGACCTAGGTTCAATTCCAGCCTTGCGCGACTGTGCAAACTCTATACAAACATTCTCCCGTGTTTGTGTAGTTTCTCCGGGTGCTCAGATTTCCTCCCACTGTCCAAAATTGTGCAGCTAGTTGAATTAGCTATGGGAAATAAAGAGAAGGGGCAAGTTCTAGGTGAATCCTCTTTAGACGGTCAGTGTGGACCCAATGGGCTGAAAAGCCTGCTTCCATACTGTAGGGATTCTCTGACTCTAACCATCATCTCCTTATAACTCCAATACTGACCGTATCCTAGTAAATCCTTTCTGAATCCTCTCCAATTTATTAATATCCTTCCTAAAGCAGAGTGGCCAGAACTGTACACGGTACTCCAGATGAGGCCTTGCCAACCTCTCTACAACCTCCACATGATGTCTAAACTCTTAGACTCAATGGTCTGAACAATGAAGGCAAGTGTGCGAAGCACCTTTTTAATCAACATGTATACCTGTGATGCAACTTTCAAATTACTGTGAAACTGAACCCCTCGGTCTCTCTATTTGACAACATTCCCCAGGGGCCAACTATTAACTGTATAAATCCTGTTCACTTTATCAAAATGCAGTACCTTATATTTATCCAAATTAAACTCCATCTGCCACTCCTCAGCCCATGGTCCCAATTGATCAAGATCTCTTTATAATCTTTGACAACCTTCTTCACTGTCAACTACACCATCCATTCTGATATCATCCACAAACTTACTAATCAAACCTCCTAAATCCTCCTAATAAAAAATTTAAAGTTATTCAGAATCAGTGAAAAATAATTCTCTGTTACTTGAAGTCATACCTGGCACATAGGAAAATGGTTGTGGTTGTTGGAGGTCAGTTACTTTTGCTGGAGTACTTCAGCATAGTGTCCTTGGTCCAACCATCTTCAGATACTTTATCAATGATATTCCTTACATCACAAGGTTAGAAATGGGGATGATTGTATACCGTTCAGCATCATTCATGACTCCCAAAATACTGAAGCAATCCATGTTCAAATACAGCAAGACCTGGATCACGTCCAGGCTCGGGCTATAAGTAGCAAGTAAACACTTGCATCACAAAAATTCTATGACCGTAGAGTATTATGCCACTCACCTCCTGATCCCCCCTCCCAAGGCCTGTCCAATGCACAAGTTAGCAGTGAGTTAGAATACTCCTAGTAGCCTGGATAAGTGCAGCTCGAATAACACTCAAGAAGTTTGGCACCACCCAATACAAAGCAGCCCACTTAATTGGAACCATACCCACAAACATATATTCTGTCCACCACCAACACTCAGTAGCAGCAGTGGGTACCACCTACAAGATGCACTGTAGAAATTCACTAAGGCTCCTATGATCACTACTATCTCAAAAAAACATAAGCAGCAGATACAAGGGAATACCACCAACTACAATACCCTCTCCAAGCCATTCACCTTTCAGGTCTGAAAATAGATTGCCATCCCCTTGGTGCCACTTGGTCACAATCCTGAAACTCCCTCCCTCAAGCCACTGTGGATATCATTGAACCAGACTGCATAGGTTCAAGAAGCAGGTCACCATCACTTCCTCCACTGGGACAGACAATAAATGCTGGTCCAGCCCTATCCTATGAATGAATTTAAAAATTACAATTGGGGCTTTCAAAAGGAGCTGGACATTGACTTCATGATGACAGGAATTTTCTAGGAGAAAGGTGAGAACTGCAGATGCTAGAGATCAGAGCAGACACTTTCCTCATTCCTGAAAAAGGGCTCATGCCCGAAACGTCGATTCTCCTGCTCCTTGGATGCTGCCTGACCTGCTGCGCTTTTCCAGCAACACATTTTCAGACAGGAATTTTCTGTCTGATTTGTTATTGTAGAAAACTTGCATGGATACATTAGACTGCTTAGCTACCTGTCACTGTTCCATGATTCAAGGTCTGAGTCCCTTTGGAGATCACACATTTGTGTTCAATATTCCGGATTGTCCACCAGGTGCATCAGGATTATTAGTTCAGCCATTATTAGAAATTGTGTGAAAAGTCAAATGTCAGTTATTTGTTTGTTTGTAATATCTGGCTTATTAGTGATCAGTATCTTTAATTCAAAATGAACTGAAAGTTAGAACACAAAGTGAAACTTACACTCCCTCCACCACAAAGATTGGCAACTGTTTACATTGTTACAAGGTGTATCACAGCGACAAGCCAATGTGTCAATGACAGCATCTCTAAACCTGGAAAATCTTCCATCCAAAAGATTGCTCCAAGTGCCACAACATCATAACTTGGAAATATATCAGCGTTCTACTGTCTTTACTGGATCTGATCAATGGGCAACATGGTAGCACGGGCCTTCAACAGATAGGCTATGATGGTTCATGAAGGTGGCTTACCATCACCTTCTCGAGGACAATTAGGACCAAGCAATAAATGCTGGCGCTAAGCGGCACACTCATTACATGGGTAAATAGAAAAATAAGTATCGCAAACAACAAATGTAACGACTTATGACACAATGCTTCTTGGGTAAAGTCAACAGGGGTTAAATATTAACTAACCTGTACAAGTCTAGTCTCAACAAGGAAACAATACTTGATGGCTCTGAAACTGAACCATTGATCTTTTAGCCATGTCATCAATCCTATATGCCTTGAATTTAACCGAATGCCTGAATTTCCAGAAATGTATCAATCCATTTTAAATATATTCAATGCATTGTCTGCCATAGCCCTCTGGTGTACAGAAGGTCAAAGAGTTAACATTCTTGGAGTGAAGAAATTCCTCCTCATCGCACTTCTCAATAGCTTCTCATTTTGAGACTGTCTCACTTGGCTTTGTGCCCAAGCCACCATATACTCACATCCTAATCCCAACCACAACATACCACCTCTTGGCCCATATCGTACTCATAGCCAGAAGCATCCTTCCTGCACCTACATTTTGAGCTCTCTAATTTTAAACACAAAGACCTGCAGATGCTGCAAGTCCGGAACAAAAACTATGTGTTCTGGAGAAAAAGGATAGGTCTGGCAGCATCTGTAGAATTCTTTAAGAATTCCCTTTCCTTCAATCAGGTTACCTCACATTCTAATCTTCTGAATCTCTCCTCAAAATTCCAATATCCCAGATATTGGTCTGGGGAAGCTGTATAGCACTTTTTCATGGCTATATAAATTGCAGGGAGACATCTTTCCTTACATACTTAAATTCTTTTGCAATAAAAACCAAAATATAATTTTGCCTTCCTAACTGCTTGATGTATCTACGAGTTAGCTTTCACTGACTTATGAATAAGGACATGCAGATCCCTTTGGAGATGAGGACTTCCCATTCTATCATTATTTAAGAAATACTTTGCATTGCTGCTTTTCCTACAAGGTGGATAATTTCACACTTAGCCATGTTGTATACTATCTGCCATGTTCTTGCCCATTCAGTTGTAGCATGTACCTTGAAACATCTTTCTTCACAACTCATCATTGAGCATGAGAGAATGAGCTTGAGGTAGCTCAGATTCTCTCCTGATGGAATGATAAATTCATATCTGTCTCAGTTGGCTCCCACTAGGCTGCTGACATGTAGCGAGAACCTGTCAGAAGGAAATGAATGGGAGGGAATGATTCAATCATCCCATGCTCCCAGCAGGACAGCAAGATTCACTGGAAACATAAATTGTAGCACCTTCTCGAGATGTGCTCTCTGCACACAGGGCTCCCTACTGGTGATATAACATGGCAGAGTCATTCTTAAAGACACTGAAATTGTGGTAACAAAGAGAACAGTGGGAATACTAATGATCAGCAGCAAGAAGTCTCCCAGGAAAAGCTATATAGTTACAGTTTACAGGAACAGTAGTCTGGGCAAATTCATTGGTGCAGATTTGTGAGGAGGAACAAGACTAGTCTGGTCCATTTGCCAACAGTCAGATAGCAACAGGCAAATGGGAAACGCATATGGACTTCAAGGGGATGTGAGAGCAGCAGTGTGGAAAAGTGAGGAGAAAGGGGTGAGTGAATGATAAAATTAACAGGAATGGGAGTAGTTAATGGCAAGGGCAGTGGGCAATAGAAAATGAGATGGCACCAATGGGAAAGGTGAAGGATTAATAACACAAGAGGAAAGACGGAGGAGGAATAAATGAAGAAAATGGAAATGGACAGCAATAAAGGGTGGGGATTTATAAAAATAGAAGGCATTTTGATGACAGCGATATGGAGTAATGGAGTGAGGAAGGATAGTGAATGGGAAAGCTATATGAACTGTGAAAAAAGCAATGGGGCATTGGATGTTATAAAAGCAGTGAAATTCAGGGCTCAGTTGCAGAAAAGGGCAATAGCGGGAACCGTGCACCCATGGAAGGAAGGACGTGCCAGAATGAACAATTGGGCAGGGAGTACAGAAGGGTAGCAGTAAAAGAACATCATGAACTCTTTGAGGAAGGAAAAAAGTATCATTTTGAAAGCAGTGCCATGGAAGATAAATATCAGCTTAACAGGGTTCAAGAGAGAAAACGATAGAATAAATGATGGAGATGGTCTGAACTGAATGCGACCATCGAAACATCTGGTCATATGGCTCACAAAACAAACACAAAGAATGCTGAAGAAATTCAGCAGTTCTGGCAGCATCTGTGGAGAGACAAACAAAGTAAATATTTCAAGTCTGGTCGGACTCTCTCTTGTAACTAATAGTGATAGAGCTGTTCAGTTTTAATGAGTCTGCTTGTCAGAGATAGTCTAACCATTCCCACATGTTTGGTGTCAGTCTAATTGTTATATTTCACATCTTTGATTACAGAATGTAATTTAACAAACAGATTTGATCACACAGTGTGATAAAATTGCAATTAACCACTGCAGTTCAAGTTACATCCTCTCCAGTGAGTAATGATTTGCATACATAAAAAGAATCATTCTCAAACAAATACTGCACAACTATCTGTCACATATTTATGTTATGCTCAAACTAAAACAAAACTACAAAGTGAAACATTTTCAAACTAGAAAATACTAATAAGCAGAACCTTTAAAATATAAATCAAAAATATAACAAAAAGAAATTTATCCTGTATAGAAACAAAAATAGCTGGAGAAACTCAGCAGGTCTGGCAGCATCTGTGGAGAAAAAGCAGAGATAACATTTTGGGTCCAGTGACCCTTCTTCAGAGTGAATGGTAGCTCAGAAAAGGTGGCATTTATGTGGAAGATAAGGGGTGGAGGGTGGGGAGTGGGTTCATAGGGAGAGATAGACGCCAGAGAGAGAGAGGGAGAGAGGGAGAGAGAGTGGAAGAGAATAAGAGTGCGAGACTACAAGAGGGAGTATGTGTGGATGTGAGAGCGAGCGAGTGTTTGTGAGAGAGAGTATGTGCATAAGAGAGTGAAAGAGAGAGAAGATGACAGCGAAATAAAAGATGTATAATAGTATGCTCTGGCGAAAGAAAAGTTGATGAAAGGAGACCGTAAGTAGGTGAAAATGGTTTGGTTGTGTTGAAAGCAGCCCGTGTGCTGACAAGGTCTGACTTGTACGGGTGGGAAGGGACATGGAGTATGATGTGAAGGTTCTAAAACTATTGAACTTGATATTGAGTCCTGCAAGCAGCAAGATTTCCAAGTGGAAAATGAAATGCTTGCACTAAGCTTCCCTGAATCCTTGCAGCAACGCAGCCCTGTAGCAAGATCAATAATTTTAGAACCTGTACAACATCTTCCATGTCTTTCACCCATTCCCCACCCCCATATCCCAAAAGCTCTGTAATGACATGGGCTGCTTTTGTTTACTTATAATCCCTATTATCTGCTTTTCTTCCTCCTGAGCATATGATTTTCCATCCCTTTGTCTCTTAACTGCCATTCTCTCTCTGTCTGTCTCTGGACGTCATCTCTGTCTATCCTCTACTTTGCTCCCCCCAACCCTTTGTCTTCAGCATAAATACCAGTTTGTCCTAGCTGCCATCAGTTCTGAAGAAGGATTAATGAGTTTTGAGAAGATTTGTAGCTCAGGTTGAGGTTCTGGATGTAAGCTTGCACGCTGAGCTTGAAGGTTCTTTTTCAGATGTTTCATCACCATACTAGGTAACATCATTAGTGAGCTTCCGGTGAAGCACTAGTGCTTTTATTCAACAGCAGCCAATTAACTTGAAAGACTCTGCACAGATAATAAGCAAAACAAACATCATTTACAAAATACCGTGCAAGAAATCTAACAAACACTACATTGCACAAACAGGCAGAAAACTAGCCACCAGGATACATCAATCTCAACTAGCCACAAAAAGATATGACCCACTCTCACTAGTATCTTTACATAAAGATGAGGAAGGACACCACTTCTACTGGGCCAACACATCCATTCTAGGACAAGCCAAACAGAGACAGATGCGAAAATTCCTAGAAGCACTGCACTCCAACTAGAACTCTATCAACAAACACAGTGACTTGGATCCCATTGGCCACCTCCTGAGAAAAAGAACAGGTAATGACATCACCACAGGAAATGACATCACCAACTCAAGGAAACCTGAAAACATAAATAAAATGTGGGCAATACCACCACTGCTTCACTTGAAGCTCACTGATGACATTATCCAGTATGGTCAAGAAACGTCTGAAAATGAACCTTCTGGCTCAGCGAGCAACTTACATCTGAACGAGGGTCAATGGATCCAAAATGTTAACTCTGATTCTCTCCTGAAATGCTGCCAGGCCTGCTGGGTTTCTCTGGCAATTTCTGATTTTTTTTTCAGATTTCCAGCATCCACAACTCTTTGTTTTAATCTGGCGGTCATTTTCTCACATTTACCTAATACATCAAACCTGGTTCATGAACGTCCTTTTGAGAGAAGAGTATGCTGACCTTACCAGTTCTGGGCTACATGCAAGTCCAAACACACAGCAATGTGGTTAACTCTCAATTACCCTCATACATTGCCCACTTGATGCAGGTCAATTCAGAACTGTAAACAAACACCAGCCTTTCCAGTATCATCTTCTGTATGAGCTGCTGCTATTAAGCTTGCTGCTACCATTTTCTTTAAATATGGGAAACCAAACCAGAAAACGTATGGACATATTTATGAAGAGCAGCAAGGCTTTGTATTAGGGAGGTTGTATCTCACAAACTCCAGTGATGCTTTTTGAGTAAGTTACAAAGATGTTTGCTGAGGGCGGGGCAATGCTTGTTGCCCACATGGACTTCAGTAAGGTCTTTGATAAGGTCCGTTGTGGCTGGTTGATACAGAGGGGAAGTCACATGGGATTCACAGGGAGCTGGTAAGATGGATGCAACATGGCTTGCTCATACAAGATAGATAGTAGCAATGGATGCGTGTTTTTCTGACTTCAGACCTATAACCAGCTGTGTTCCGCAGAGATCAGTGCTGGCGATGCCTGTTATTTGTAATATATGTAAACATTCGAAGTGGAATGTAAGTAGTCTGATTAGTAAGTTTGCGGATGATAAAACATTGGGGGAAACTGTGGACAGTGAGGAAGATTGCCGCAGGATTTACACAGACTGCAGACTTGGCAGAGAAATAGCAGATGAAACTTAATCTGGACAAATGTGAGATTATATATTTTGGATGGTTAATGCAGGAAGGAAGCATTGTTATGAAGATGTAGCTATACTGCAACTTTAAGAGAGTTAAAAGCTAGCAGTGACAGCACCAAGTGTTCTGAATAAGACACAATGTAACATGTGGTCCAGCTATTGGAGTAGCTGGGGTAATTGGTTGGCGAGAGACAAAAACAGATTTGAATTCAGCCAATCAGTTTACACATAGCGCACAAAAAAGTAATAAACTCTAAACCAGTTTGAATTTAGTATATTGACAATCTTAAACGCCAAAGACACAATCCGATGCTTTGGGGGTATAAGACCTTGGAAAATTGAACAGTTGGGAGAACTGCCAAGCCAATGACATCTGCACATTGCCCAGAAAAATAGCTCTCCTAAAGGTACCTTTATCGATCAGTAACCTGTGAAGCAGAATCCCCAAGAAGAAAAGAAGACACCGAAAGACAGAGAAAACTGAAAGCTGACTGGTTTTGAGATAAGAAGTTTTGTTTTATAAATCTAAATCAGGGGTTTATCGGACTAGTATTGTAGAAAGGGAAGGTAAAAGATAGGTTGGAGGAAGGAGTTGTAAATAGTTGTTAGTAAATTATTCTCTGTTATGCTTTAAGACTTAAAGTTCTTAATTTTTACTTTAAACAGCTCTTGGCCTCTCGAATGTCCACAGATTACTACACAGGATAAATCATTTCTGTGTTACTGGTTTTAAATTGGCAGAGGGGTTTACCCCGTGTCGTAATAGTATGCAGTAAATGACACAACTCTTAGAAGTATTAAAGGGCAGAGGAATCTTGGCATACATGTCCACATTTTCTTGAAAGTGGCAAAATAAGAGAATAAAGTGGTCAAGAAGGCATATGGCATGCTTATCTGCATCTGTCGGGGCACAGATTATAAAAATTGGCAAGTCATGTTGCAGCTGTATATAACTTTAGTTAGGTCACATTAGGAACATCGTGTTTAATTCGGTTGCCACACTACCAGAAGGAGAAGGAGGTTTTGAAGAGAGCTCAGAAAAGGTTTACCAGGATGTTGCCTGAATTGGAGAGTATTAGCGAGAAGGAGAGATGAGTCCATTTGGCTCCTCAAATCTGCTCTTGTGATTTGCCTGATCGGATTGAGGCCTTAACTCTAATCACCTACCTCCTCCACATTTTTTGTCAAGGAAGACATTATGAGGGTGGCAAAGCTGCAGAAATTGAGAAGGGGTCTTCAATGTTCAATGTTGCGAAGTTGGTGTATGAAAGTAGCAAAATTGTACAATGGGGGAAAGCATTGCGTGGTCCCCTTAAAAAATAGTGTTCTTTTTAGTGTTCAGAGATTTAAAAATTAATATTTATAAGCAGCTGCAGGTGATCAAATTGACACATTGTATCAAAAAACACATTGTATCAAAGTTAGCAGACCCAAACAGCATTTTACTCAGACAACAGATTAAATTCAGCTATTTAATTTTAAAAAGGCGCTTGGAAACTAAGGACCACTTAAATTTAAATCTGACGGTGATGACAATTTCAAACCAATCATATTGTGAGAACTTGGTGTATCATGGGTGTATATAACAGGGTTGAAAATGTGTTGCTGGAAAAGCGCAGCAGGTCAGGCAGCATCCAAGGAACAGGAGAATCGACGTTTCGGGCATAAGCTCTTATTCAGGAATGAGGAAAGTGTACCCAGCAGGCTAAGATAAAAGGTAGGGAGGAGGGACTTGGGGGAGGGGCGTTGGAAATGCGATAGGTGGAAGGAGGTCAAGGTGAGGGTGATAGGC
>NC_057713.1:21631793-21773316 GCF_004010195.1 Chiloscyllium plagiosum
TTCCACCTATCGCATTTCCAATGTCCCTCCTCCCTACCTTTTATCTTAGCCTGCTGGGCACACTTTCCTCATTCCTAAAGAAGGGCTTATGCCCAAAACGTCGATTCTCCTGTTCCTTGGATGCTGCCTGACCTGCTGCGCTTTTCCAGCAACACATTTTCAGCTCTTATCTCCAGCATCTGCAGTCCTCACTTTCTCCCTGTATGTAACAGGGGATCGATTGTCAGAGAGTGAGAGCCAACCGCCATTTGAAGAGAAGAACTTTCTAGCTCTCAGAGAAGAAATAAGCATCACCCACTTAAAAAGATACACGGCACAATTAGCAAATATTTTTGACACCAAAAAATGACTAGGAAGGCACTTCAAACAGAGGAACACGATGGAAGAAGATGCAAAAGTTCAGGAGGATCCATTTTATGTGAACCTTGACAGACTAATTCTAATTTATTGTTTCCTTATTACTTGAATTTATACAAGTGGGGTCTGTGTTATTGAAAGCATACCAACAGAATTTAATTCCTTTTGGGAATTGGTATAGTTCAGGAGTAATTGTTCAGTTTGTTAGGAATTCTATTGACGTGTTCACTGTTTCAGTTAGATAAATAAATTGTTACTTGTTAATTGTAGCATGAGAGAAAGGATTTCATTTCACTTCACCACTCCTTTATGACACATTGAGGGTTGAGAGGTAGGTTATAACTCTTGTCACACTTCTTTATCAGATTACGAGGCAAGCTGCTCCTCGCTGGGTGTTTTGGTTTTAATTATCAGAGGGGTATTAACCTCCCCTTTATAACACCAACACTAGGAATGGCTCAGTGGCACCACTAATAACCGAGGTGGCAGTGCCCTGGAAGGATATATTGAGGAAGAAGACATAATATACAGGGCTAAGCAATTCCACAATCAACAGATTAGAACTAAGCCCTAACCTTGCCACTTTTAATTGTAAATCATAAATCAAACTTCCCGGAGGAAGAATATCCACAAAGATTCTCATCTTCAATGATGGAAGAGCCCAGCAGCTCAGTGTAAAATATGTAATTAAAGGATTTGAACAATTCAGCCAGAACTACAACTTGGAAGGACCATGGATATTACATAGGCTACAGTCTCCGACCACATTCTGGCAACAGTATGGAAGGTTAATTCTCCAGAACTAGCTGAGCCAGGATGTTCCAATACAGCCATAACACCAGTCAACTCCCTATCAATGTGAACAATTGGCAATGTACATCCTGTATAGAAAAAGCAGGACAAACCCAACCCAGCAAATTACTATCTCAACCATCTACACTCACTCATCAGTGGCTCACTATTATCTTCTCAATGGCAATTAAGAATGTAGAATAACTTCTGGCCTTGCCAGTTATGCTCATTTCTTGTGAAAGGTTAAAGAAAATCAATCAGTATCTGTTCACACAGAGGTGGATATCTCAAACTGAAACATTCAGACTTCTACATTTTTTGTTATTTTACCTGATCAAATATCCTCCTTTTCAAGGGTTTAGAAATTATCTATATATGAATCAAGCAAGACAGCAAAGTTTGAGCAGTGAGCTACAATGCTGATTGTATTGTTCCTGCCCTCAAAATTTATCTAGACCCCACGCTACTGCTCCTTATTTCCTGGAACTGCTGATTGGTGTTGGAGCAGGAATGAGCAATGCAGCTTTTCAAGAGTCTTTTTCAGGGGGCAAAAAAAAGGACACATCTTCTTCTCATGAAAGTAGCTGAAATCTTAGCTTAAGTTTTCAAAGGTTTGGATCTTTTAATGAATGTGTGGGGAGGTGGGTGAGGGAATATATGAGGTGAGTAGTCAGGAAGTTGGAGAATAGTCAGAAGGTCTTGGCATGGTCAGGAGTTGTCATAGAATCCCTACAGTGTGGAAGCAGGCTATTCTGCCCATTTAATTCACATTGAGCCTCCGAAGAGCATCCCACCCAGAGCCAGCCAGCACCTATCCCTGTAACCCTGCTTTTCCCATGGATAATCTACCTAGGCATGAACATCCCTGGACACTACTGGACTGTTTAGCATGGCCAAGCTACCTTACCTCCACATCTTTGGACTGTGCAAGGAAACTGGAGCACCCAAAGAAAATTCACACAGACACGGGGAGAACGTGTAAGCTCCATAGAGGCAGTCACTCGAAGCTGGACTTGAACCTGGATCCCTGGCGCTGTGAGGCAGCAATGCTAACCACTGAGCCACCGCACCACCCCAGGAGGTCAGGGAATGGTCAAGAGGTCAGGGAGCAGTCAGGAAGTTGAGGAGTGATTTGTGCAGTTGTTGGGGTTCATTGTGGTGGCAGGGAGGGGGGTTAGTCTGACTGAGTTGTGGTTTGGCATTTAGTCAGGGCATGGTCAGGTGGTTGGGATAGCTCTAATTCTCAGTCAGATTACACAGCTACTGGACCAGGTCCTTAAACTGTTAAAGGATCGGACGTTTTGCTGACAAGCTTCCTGCTGGACACAAATCTGCTCAGAATTGACATAAAATGTTAACCTTGCCAGCATCTGCACATTCTGAAAAAACTATGCTTTAAAATATCTGAACTGTCAAGCTTTTAGTGACTACGTTTCCAGCATCTGCAGTCATTGTTTTTACCACAAATCTGCGCAGAATTGACATAAAATGTTAACCTTGCCAGCATCTGCACATTCTGAAAAAACTATGCTTTAAAATATCTGAACTGTCAAGCTTTTAGTGACTACTGTTTGAAATTTCTTTTTGAGATGATCAAACAGATTTACAATGTTTGCCTCATTTAGAAAAATTCCTTTGAAAGAATGCTATTAGCTTTCTTTATAGCCAGTTTGTAACATCCCTGTTGTCAGAAAGATCTTCCCAAGCCTGAAAAGTTCAAGACAATTTGCACAATCAGAGGTTCAAATTATTACTGGTGAGCTGTACCAAACCAGTTCTAGACATCTATGGAGCCTAATACCACAGATCTATGTGCAATTTTTAAAAAAAGTTACATTTACATAATGATCCCTGTTGACAAATTTGTCACAAAACTTTCATAGTGAGAAGAAAAGGTAATTGTAGCTCCGATTTGTTCATTGATCTGGAATCGGACATCAGGGTCTGTTAGTACATTGAAAAATGCCATATAAATCTCTGGTATCTGCCAACTTTGCAAAACATACCAAAAGCTCATCAAGCAATTGATTGTTATTGGTCATGGCAAAGTGACAGTGCCCCTACCTCTGAATTAGGAACCCAAGTTTCACTCTCCCATGTCCTCCAAACTCCCGTCACATTTGTTCTGATGGTGTAAACTTTGACAAGGGGTCTCCACCTTCTTCCTCAACCAAGGATTCCCCAGCACTGTTGATGACAGGGCCTTCAGCCGCGTCTGACCCATCTCCTACACTTCTGGCTTCACCCCCTCTCTTCCATCCCACAACAGTGATATATTCCCCCTTATTCTCACCTACCATCCCAACAGCATCCACATCCGATGATCATTAGCCACCATTTTCACCACCTCCAGTGAGATGCTGGCACCAGACACATATTTCCCTCCACTCCCTTGTTCATCTTCCACAGGGACTGTTCCCTCTCTCCTCTTCCTTCACTCCCAACACTCCCCCACAACTCCTTCCCCTGCAACCACAGAATGTGTAACACCTGTTTGTTTACTTCCTCCCTCCTCAATAACCAAGGGCCTTAACATACCTTCAGCTGAAGCAGCGATTTACCTGCATTTCACTCAATCTACCGTATATACTCGTGTAAAAGTTGATCTCATGTAAAAGTCGACCCCTTATTTTGGGCCAAGAAATCTTGTATTTTCCACATACCTCATGTAAAGGTCGACCCGACTATAATGCATTAGAAACCTCTGACAAAGGAAACTGCATGTTACCTTTAACCCATTTAAACAAAATCGCAATCATTCATTCATACAGGATAACTCTACTCATCGCTTTTTGTTCACTATATTGTGTCTCCATTCATTCATTCATTTATTCATTCATAACTCTATTTAGCCCACTTGGTTTACTACAGCACATTTTGGACAAGTACCTTGCATCAGTGTTTACTGTGGAAAAGGGCATGGAAGGTACAGAATGTAGGGAAATAGATGGTAACATCTTGAAAAATGTCCATGTTACAGAGCAGGAAGTGCTAGATGTCTTGAAATACATAAAAGTGGATAAATCCCCAGGACCTGATCAGGTATACTCGAGAACTCAGTGGGAAGCTAGAGAAGTAATTGCTGGGCCCCTTGCTGAGATATTTGTATCATTGATAGTCACAGGTGAGGTGCCGGAAGACGGGAGGTTGGTTAACGTGGTGCCACTGTTTAAGAAGGGTGGTAAGGACAAGCCAGAGAACTATAGACCAGTGAGCCTGACATCGGTAGTGGGCAAGTTGTTGAAGGGAATCCTGAGGGACAGGATGTACATGTACTTGAAAAGGCAAGGACTGATCAAGGATAGTCAACATGACTTTGTGGATAGAAAAGCATGTCTCACAAACTTGATTGAGTTTTTTGAAGAAGTAACAAACAGGATTGATGAGGGTAGAGAGGTGGATGTGATCTATATGGACTTCAGTAAGGTGTTTGACAAGGTTCCCCATGGGACACTGGCTAGCAAGGTTAGATCTCATGGAATACAGGGAGAACTAGCCACTTGGATACAGATCTGGCTCAAAAGTAGAAGACAGAGGGTGGTGGTGAAGGATTGTATTTCAGACTGGAGGCCTGTGACCAAGAGTGGCACAAGGATCGGTGTTCGGTCCAGTACTTTTAGTCATTCATATGAAGGATTTGCATGTGAGTATAAGAGGTACAGTTAGTAAGTTTGCAGATGACACCAAAATTGGAGGTGTAGTGGACAGCAAAGAGGGTTACGTCAAATTACAATGGGATCTTGACCAGATGGGCCAATGGGCTGAGAAGTGGCAGATGGTGTTTAATTTAGATAAATGCAAGGTGCTGCATTTTGGGAAAACAAATCTTAGCAGGACTTATACACTTTATGGTAAGGTCCTAGGGAGTGTTGCTGAACAAAGAGACCTTGGAGTGCAGGTTCATAGCTCCTTGAAAGTGGAGTCGCAGGTAGATAGGATAGTGAAGAAGGCGTTTGGTATGCTTTCCTTTATTGGTCAGAGTATTGAGTACAGGAGTTGGGAGGTCAGGTTGCAGCTGTATAGGACACTGGTTAGGCCACTTTTGGAATATTGTGTGCAATTCTAGTCTCCTTCCTATCGGAAGGATGTTGTGAAACCTGAAAGGGTTCAGAAAAGATTTACAAGGATGTTGCCAGGGTTGGAGGATTTGAGCTACAGGGAGAGGCTGAACAGGCTGGGGCTGTTTTCCCTGGAGCGTCGGAGGTTGAGGGGTGACCTTATAGAGATTTATAAAATCATGAGGGGCATGGATTGGATAAATAGACAATGTCTTTTCCCTTGGGTGGGGGAGTCCAGAACTAGAGGGTATAGGTTTAGGGTGAGAGGGGAAAGATATAAAAGGGACTTAAGGGGTAACGTTTTCACACAGAGGGTGGTACATGTATGGAATGAGCTGCCAGAGGAAGTTGGGGAGGCTAGTACGATCGCAACATTTAAAAGGCATCTGGGTACGTATATGAATAGGAAGGGTTTGGAGGGATATGGTCCAGGTGCTGGCAGGGGAGGCTTAATTGGGTTGGGATATCTGGTCGGCAAGGATGGGTTTGACCAAAGGGTCTGTTTCCGTGCTGTACATCTCTGTGACTCTATGATTCATTCAGTCATTCAGAACTTTACTAAGTCTATTGGTAATTGTCTCATTTTGTTCAGTATACACCCAAAAGTTAATCATTTTAACTGTGCCATTATATCTGAATAAAAGTGAGATATACAGAGGAACCTCAATTATCCAAATGAGATGGACAGGCACTATACCATTCGGATAATTGATTATTCGGTTAATTGATTCAATGCCTCCCCTCTGGGACTTGGAATTTTCTGGAGTTTCCTTTTCCATCACTCTGCCTGCCTTGCTCCCTCTCTCTGTCTCAGGGTTTGTTTCTGAGCAGACATACACTTATGTGTAAGGGACCTGCAACACTGCTGGAGCCTCGCACGCGAGCCCCTGTCTGCTCCCCCAACCCGCTCCCTTTCCCACCCCCACCGTGCGTACCTGTCCAACCGCTCCAACCCCGTCCAATCTTGTGCCCTTTCTGACCCCACCCCCACTACGCTCCTGCACTCCCTTCCCCTATGGGGCAGCCAGACCGGACACCAGCAATAAAACTGCTGCTGCCTTTGGGGGTGAGTCTCCAAATAGCACGCGCGTGCGTACACACACACACAACCTTTTACTGCAACTTTTTGTCAAGTTCCACCTTTCCCCTGTACAGCCCAATGTCGGAGAGATTATCTGGGAAGCTGGGTTCAGGGTGCACGTCTGTGTAGAAATCCAGGGAAAGTGTGGGTAGAGAGAGAGAGAGAGAGAGGGCAGGCAGTCAGTCATTTGCAGGTGGTGCCTGGGCTACCATGAATGTCCAGGACTGCTCTTGGCAGTATTTCAGGAGGCCGAGTGAGTTTGTTTTTTACTACTGTAAACAAAAGGCACGAACAGAGTTAGAAACAGCTCTTTGATGTAACGTTTCTATCGGACCTCGAAATTTTCAAATAATCCGAAATTCGGATAATTGATATTCAGAAAATTGAGGTTCCTCTGTATTAGCTACATATATCTTTAATTCTTTGACAAACTTGTTAATGTTACTGAGGTTCATTACATACGAGAGTAAATGAGAGGAAACTGAAGAATTGAGCAGGAGCATTCAAAACGCTTACACATTCTGAATTTAATAAATGTTTCACTTTAAGTGTCCCATTATACAAGGCCATGACAATGTTGAACAGTGTGATTTTGCAGGATTTCAATGAATATTTGACATGTTAAATTTTCATACTGGTCTGTATAAATAAAATTTACTACCAGTAATTCATTCTTGTTTCTCTTATATTTATCCGGTAATTACCTTTACCATAATTCATTCTTTCTTTCTTCTTTACCCAGATTTGGCTGAGCAATCAAATCAGCTTCTGCTAATAATATGGTATTTCTAACTGCAGCATGAATTTCAGCCCCTCAAAACTATTAGGGTCATGTAATAGTTAACCCTATAAATTGAACCTTTAAAAGCAGTCTAAAATGTTGAGCTTTACATGAATCGTCATGAAATGGCGATCCTGGTGTTGGACTGGGGTGTACAAAGTGAAAAATCACACAACACCAGGTTATTGTCCAGCAGGTTTAATTGGAAGCACTAGCTTTCAGAGCAGCGTGTGATTTTTAACTTTTTACATGAGTAGATATGGTAGACCACTGCATTTGTTGCTCATAATGTGGCTTCCTCTACACTGGGGAAACTGGGTGACAGTTTTACTGAACACCTTTGTCTGTTCACAAGACCCTGAGCTTCCAGTTGCCTGTCACTTCAACACATGACCCTGTTCCCTGGCCAACATCTCTGTCTCAGGCTTGCTGCAGTGCTCCAGTGAAGCTCAGTGCAAGTTGGAAGAACAGCACTTTCTGCTTGGGGACCCTGCGGCCTTCTACTCAATGCTGAGTTCATTAACTTTAGGTCTCTCGTGTCCTTATCCTAACCCTCACAGACCAGGCCTTGTTAACAAATAGTCTGCTATCATACACAACCCATTGTTAGACACAAACAGTCTCCATTCATAGCTATTCACCCTCCTAGCCAAATCTTTACTCATTCATTTGTTTGTCCAACTGTTCCTCTCTCTCTTTGGGCTCTATCCCCACCTATCATTTACTCCTTAGCTCCTTCCCATACCTTATTTTCTGCACATAAACCAACATTTTTCTAGCTACCATAAGTTCTGAGGAAGGGTCATTTGACCCAAAACATTAACTCTGATTTCTCTCCACAGATACTGCCAGACTTGCTGAGCTTTTCCAGCAATCTTTGATTTTGAGCTGAGGCTTAATTCCAGGAGTGAGTAAAAATCTCTCTGAATGGTTGGATTATAAAATATCTATCCTCACCTAAAACTCTGCATTTCTCCCCCCTTTCCATGTATAAAACCGAATCCAACTTTCAAACAGCTACAGTATCTCAACCTAAGAGGAGACGTTGACCAGGTTGTGTCTGTACTCATCAGAATATCGAAGCTGGAGAGCAACCTCATTGAAAAACAAGATACTTCGGGGATTTGACAGAGTAGATGCAGAAAGTTGTTCCCCCTTGTGAGAGAGTCGAGAACCAGAGGGCACTTTCTCAAAATAGAGGGTTACCCATTTAAAATGGAGATGAGAAACACTTTCTTTCCTCAGAGGGTGGTGAGTCTGTGGAATGCTTTACAACAGAGAGCTTTGAGGCTGGTTCATTTGATATACTTAAGGCCAAGATAAATTGTTAATCAGTAAGGGATTCAAGAGTTGCGGGAAAAAGGCAGGAAAATTGAGTTCAGGATAATCAGATCAGCCAGTGACTGGCAGAACAACCTCAATGGGCTGAATGGCCTACTCTGCTGCTGTGTCCCTTTGACTGGATGCTACTGATTTGCCCTTTACTTAGCTTTGTTGAACACCATGCATACCACTTCTGACTCAGCACAGCAGTATAATGACAAACATAGTTTTTTAAAGTAATTTTTCTTTTTACAGTTTTCAATCTACTGGATCTAACTAGTTATAGGATGATCACATCAATCAGGAAGAAAACAGACCCTTCGGTCCAACCAGTCCGTAATCCAAAACAAAACTAGTCCCACCTGCCTGTGCTTGGCCCACATCCCTCCAAAAGTTTTTATTCGTGTACTTTAAAATATCTTTTAAACGCTGGAACTTTATCCACATCCCCCAATTCGCTTGGAAGATCATTCCACACATGAACCACTCTGTGTTAAAAAAAATGCCCCTTTTGACCTTTTTAAAATCTTCCTTCTTCCACTTTAAAAATGAGCCCCCGAGCTTTGAAATCCCCACCATATGGCAAAAGACACTTGCCATTCACCTCATCTCTACCCCTCATTATTTTGTAAACCCCTATAAGGTTGCCTCTCAATAGACAATAGGTGCAGGAGTAGGCCATTCTGCCCTTCGAGCCTGCACCACCATTTATTATGATCATGGCTGATCATCCTCAATCAGCATCCTGTTCCTGCCTTATCTCCATAACCCTTGATTCCACTATCCTTGACAGCTCTATCCAACTCTTTCTTAAATGAATCCAGAGACTGGGCCTCCACTGCCTTCTGGGGCAGAGCATTCCACACACCCACCACTCTCTGGTGAAGAAGTTTCTCCTCATCTCTGTCCTAAATGGCCTACCCCTTATTTTTAAGCTGGGTCCTCTGGTTCGGGACTCACCCATCAGCTGAAACATGTTTTCTGCCTCCAGAGTGTCCAATCCTTTAATAATCTAATACATCTCAATTAGACATATTGAGACGTCTGATTTTTTTCAACTCTGTACGCACAGTAAAAAAAGACCCAGCCAAACCAGCCTCTCCTTATAACTCAAACCCTCTACTTCCAGCAACATCCTAACCCAGTGTTCATGCCAAAGACATCAATCTTTGTTGTAAATTCTGAAATTTATGATGCATTAAATTTCTACCCCAACCAACATCAATATATTTCTAAAGATACAACTGTGCACACAATTTAAAAAAAATAGGTGGC
The DNA here is from genome assembly GCF_004010195.1 of Chiloscyllium plagiosum. Classification (NCBI taxonomy): domain Eukaryota; kingdom Metazoa; phylum Chordata; class Chondrichthyes; order Orectolobiformes; family Hemiscylliidae; genus Chiloscyllium; species Chiloscyllium plagiosum. The sequence continues at coordinate 21,641,461 of NC_057713.1, forward strand.
AAATGTATATCCAGTTCAACAACACACCAATCTGTCAGGCCATTAGTTGAACTGTATCGAATTGTGAAGTGATACAGTTTGTGAACAAGGCAAACGCTAATATGCCGTGAAGTGATGTTATGTATTTTGTCACAGGCCAAGTGAGAACTTGCTCACTGTTCCTTGAACGAGATCAGTAGATGCCTCACAGAGAAAGAAAAACATACCAAAAAGGATATTCTCCGTTACCAGCTTTTCTATCCTCCTTGGGGATTTGGAACAGTAAAAAGAAACCCTGGTTTGCTCGATCATTCCACTGCAATTTCCAGGATACTTTCCAATTGAATAAAAGGTCAGTACTCTGCAGATGTGAGGTCAGCCTCTTCCATATACCTGCACAAGAGAACCAGTCAAATAGTGCAGGAACAGTCCTGCATTGGTTAACTTGAACTGCCAGAATTTATTTCACTCTGAAAGGGACAATGAAATGGTTGAATAAAGGTCACAGAGAGAAAAAAAATCATGTTGCTATCTTACCTGCTGGCAGGATATCATTGAAAGAAAGACAAGAGTATAAATAGTGACTTATCATGTCTGTTAGTTGTCTCAAAGTGGAAGTGAATGGACAAGGCCCACAGTAAAAACCATTATTAAAGTTGAAAGATGATAAATTAAACAGAGATTATAAGAAAATTTGGAACAGGGAAAGCCATTTTGCCCATCGCATTCCCTCTTGTCACTTTTTATACATTACTTATTGCAATCAGTCAAAACATTAATCTGTCCTCAGGCAATCAATATACTTGGTCCATTCTACAGTTTCAGGTTTATGGGTGTCACATCATGAAATATTAGCATGAGCCAAGGAGAAGAATACAAAATTGAAGAAACAGACACAAAATCCAGAAGTCTCATTATTCTACTTGGATCACAATTGTACACTTCACTAACAAATGCATAACACCTATTCGCTTCACCTTACAGATCAAGGGGCAATTTAATATCAATAAATCAAGCAAGTACCTTGATTAAAATATGAAATTCCTGGAACAGCACTTACACACTATATTTCATATAATTACACGCACTTCAATAAAAAATTCTCAGAGACTGTTAAAAATTCCTGAGGCAGTGTGAAACTTAATTAATAGACAAATGCCCATGATATAAGAGATCTTAATGTCATTGTTCTGGAGAACTTCACTTTCAGCACTGAGAAGGAAGTTCAAAGAAGATGCTATGTAGACAGCTATCAAAAGCAGTTCATTACTGTATAGCCACATTCAGTGTGTTCTGACTACTGATTCTCCCCATAAAGCCCTGACATGCAGCAAAAAAAATGCCCTTTGGATTGACATTGCCATCCTTGAGATCATCTCATATGGCCTCTAAGTACAGAAGATGGAGAGTTGCTCTGATCAAAGTATTCAAAATGCTAAAAGGTGTAAGAAGACTATTTGTTCAGGAAGAAGAATCAAAAACATAAGGACATAATCTTCAAAAAGGTTATTGCTAAGCCAGTTAGGAAGCATTTTTTTTCCCCAGGCAAAATGTAATATGAAATTTACTCCAGGTTGTAGCTGGGGGCAATTGAATCTTATTTAAAACTGAAAACAATACAGTTTTGTATGTTGGCAATATCATATGACATGGAGATTAGATGAATAAATCATCAGTATCCAATTGAATGGCAGGGCTAACACAGAGCAGAGGAGCAGCCACTCCTGTACTAACGTTCCTAAATATGTTTGGGAGATTTAAATTATTTCTGTAGTCATGAAATAAATTGTGCATTACTATAAATTACCTCTGCCTCACCTTATACAAATATACATTCCAGCAAAGCTCAGTGAATAGCAATTATGATTGATTCACCTTTACATATAGGCAAGCAAAGGGATATAATTTAAATGCCTTTCATCAACTCTGATAATATGCCACATTTTAACCAGGCAAATTGGCACAATAATAACAGAATATGTCACATTTTGTATCTACCTTTCAAAAAAAAATTCTACGTTGTTTGAGACTCCTCCTTGAACCTGACTTAGTGACATGGTAGAATGGGCGATATGCCATGAGATTATAAATTTTACTAGAAATAGGCAAAAAATGCTGGCTAGCCAGTCCCATGAAAAAAAAAATGAATATCATTTTGATGGTGCAGATGGCTTTCAAAGCAATGGATGCTCAATTTTGGGTGATCATATCAGTTCTGAATTTATCCCACTTAATATAATGGGCAGTGCCACATGACATAATGCAGAATGCCATCAGTACAGAGACAGGATTGTGCCCCATGAGGACTTTGCAATGGTCACTTCTGAGTGTTACCATTATCACTATAGATTGACACACCTGCAGAATGTAATTTGTTAAAGACGTATCCATATAAATTTTCCACCCTCTTCTTTGACTTGTTGCAAGCCAATTTGGCTGAAACGTCCCTCAGGGCTTCGACCCTGCGGCGGTACTGAGACATCGGAGACTAACAGAGGTGAGCACCCAAGCTGCTCTCCAGTCAGAAATGGAGACATTTTAATGAGGCAGATAGCCTCAGTTGTAACCTCTTCTAAAGGTTTGATGCTGGTGAATCTGTGTTTCCAACTAATGGAACAGGACAGCTGGAGCAAGCCAAGGACAGGTTCAGAAAAAAGGTTGTTACACCCTGGTTATGATTTAAAAAGATCAGGAGGACTTCTTGCTCTCCACAAAACAATCTCTGTATGCAATCACTGGGATGAACACGAAAGGATCAACTCTCATCAATGTCTATTATTTATCATTCTTCTGTTACACTGTAACTTGGGTGTTTTGCACTCCTTATGCACTTTATGCCATGTATGATTGTATGATTTGTGCTGTCAATGTAGCACCCTCAGTACTGGAGGAACACAATCTCGTTTTTACTGTGTCAGTTATATATGTTAAAAATGGCAAAGAAAGGCTACTCTACTCTACTCACCTAGGGTCAACCTAGTTATTCAAAAATCCACAGCATGTGGGATCTCCAGAATTTCAGGTCTCTAAGAACCTACCAGGTCCCGCTGATTCAACCCAATCCATCAAATTCAGCTTCAGAATACCTAACGTGCATTTGCATCAAAACTGATCAGTCATTAACATCCTGTTTTGATGAAAGGTTATCAACCTGAAACATCAACACTATTTATCTCTCTAGAGTTTGCCAAACCCACTGAGTCTTTCCAATATATCTGCTTTGCTTTGCAATCCCATCTGATGGCCCACATGACCAAACAGCATTAACTGTCTAAGTTCAAGATATCCAATGGAGTTAGAAACTAGAAGTGCAATCCATTCCATTGCATTTATACCTTATTGTCAAAACAAACTTAGGAAACTAGAGAAAAGTGATAGGAAATCAAATTAAGCAATTCACAAAAATAATTGCTGGAAATGCTCAGCATATCTGGCAGTATCTGTAAGAACGGAGTTAATGTTGTTCAATGATAGTTCATCAGAACATTTTTTAAATAATACATGACGTTTCATGCAAAAACAAAAGTTACCTTCACCAACAACAAATTGAAATGTACAGTTTGGAGAATTAAGTTCAGTTCATTGCATGATCTCCATCAACCATTAATGGACCACAACAACAGCTAATAAATAAGCTATTAAATACTTATCCTCATATAATCTCTCAGAAGTAGAGACAAAGTAATAATCACACATATCGTTTTTGTTTGTGCAATAATTTGAAGTGTTCTTCCAAAGAGATCTCCCAACAGATGAATTCCAGACAAACCGAAACATTCAATCCATTCTATATAGTGATTATTTAACAAATATTAGCAATGTTAATCTCTTGTCTACATTATATAGCACTGTTCTTCAGCAACAGCTAAACATTTATGAAGCCCTCTTTCATACGAATAAAAAAACTCTCACAAGACAGCAATAAATGTTTGAGTACTAAGGTGTAGTGGGAAAATGAGATTTTATAAAAAGGAATTCTGACAGAAGTAAGACAACACCTTACAAGATGTTACTGTAAGGCACATTGTAGCAGGCACAAATCTTGGACATTCTAAGAATCCACATCAGCAGAAAGGACTGCAAAGGAATCTTGTATAAACTTGAGTATAAACAGATTCTTGTAGATGGGATAACAGAAAGACTTAAAACAGAGGAGTTCTGTTTATTGTACAAGAATGAAATGTAAACAAAATACGTGTATAAAAGGTTGATGATTTCTGTATGGGTACGACTGAGTCTTGGGATAGAGATCAGACAGATATGGAACACAATCTGCAAGAGCTGGACAGAAGATTAGACAGAATTCTACTTAGTCAGTCTAAGGCTGAGATTATATGAATAAATACAATGTCTGTCTGTATACTGAGTCCTCCTGTGGTCTATGCATGGAGAATAATGACAAAAATGGAAATTAAAGAGTATGTTGGGTGCCGTAGGAACATAGTTACAGAATGGGGACAGCAATATCTCTCTCTTTTGGATAATTATCTCTTTGTTTGCCTGTTCCTTTCCTCTCTTTCTGGACAGTGTTGCCATACACTCTATTCTCTCTCCATCTAACCCACCCGACCGACCAACCCCACCCCATCAGTATACAGTCCACCCTTCCTCAGGTATCTTCAATTCTGGCAGATGGTCACTGAACTTGAAGCATTAACTTTGTTTCTCTCATCAAGGACACTGACAGACTTGTTGTGTTTCTCTAGCACTTTCTGCTTTTGTTTCTGATTTCTAGCATCCACAGTTCTGTTTATTACAGGCATAACCTGGTGTATGCTCAAAAGACCAAATTGTCTCCACCTGTTCTTATTGCAAGTATATGTCTTTGCTTCAAAATCTATTGGTTTTACTCTATCACTACCATTACCTGCATAGGAACCTTCTACAACATCTCAGTAGAAGGAACAATATTGCTTCTGGCAAGCTAAACATTCATTTATTTCCAAGACAGCAAAGAAATCATCAGAAAATGATTGCTAAATGTGTGAGATGATTGTTTTGAATGAATCTCACTGTTGCATGAAATCCTTTGGAGATGGGAATGCAAGTTTCAGTTTCATTTTATGAAGAATGTATGGGTACAGGAATCAAAGTGCGTAAAGTTTTGTGCGTGACAACATTTACAGAGTGCCTTTCAAGTTGCAAAACATCCAAAGGAACTTCACAGAAGTGTATTCAAACAAGTTTTGGCATTGAGATGCATTCAGACATATTTAATAAGGTAATCAAACTATTGAGGATGCAATACAGTAAGAGAGACTGTGAGGTTTGGGGAAGGAATTTCTGTGATTAGTTACTAAACATCTTAGGCTACAGGCAGTAATGGTGGAGCAATGAAGTTTGAGGGTACACAAGAGGCCAGAATTGGAGATTCTCAGATACTTAATGGAGTGGGGCAGCATGATGGCTCAGTGGTTAGCACTGCTGCCTCACAGTGCCAGAGACCCGGGTTCAATTCCCGCCTTGGGCAACTGTCTGTGTAGAGTTTGCACATTCTCTCGTGTCTGCGTGGGTTTCCTCCGGGTGCCCCGGTTTCCTCCCACAGTCCAAAGATGTGCAGGTTAGGTGAATTGGCCACGCTAAATTGCCCGTAGTGTTAGGTGCATTCGGCAGGGGTAAATGTAGGGGAATAGGTTTGGGTAGGAGGGTCGGTGTGGACTTGGTGGGCCGAAGGGCCTGTTTCCACACTGTAGGGAATCTAATCTACATTTACCCCTTACCTAACACTACGGGCAATTTAGCATGGCCAATTCACCTGACCTGCACATCTTTGGTCTGTGGGAGGAAACCGGAGCACCCGGAGGAAACCCACGCAGACAAGGGGAGAACGTGCAAACTCCACACAGTCAGTCGCCTGAGGCGGGAATTGAACCCGGGTCTCTGGCGCCGTGAGGCAGCAGTGCTAACCACTGTGCCACCGTGCCGCCCACTTAAAAGCAATCACCAACCTGAACACAGCACTACAAACTTAGCTGGCTGGCCCACCTCAGCCCTTCCTATGGTTAGTAGGGGAATTGAACTCATGACTTTAGCATTATTAGCACTACACTCTATCCAGCTGAGCTAACCAACCAACTATAAGTAGATTTAAAAAAATTCTGAAGTATGCATTAACTATTTGGTTAAGTATTGTTGGGCAACTCTGACCTTCTTTCATAGCTGTCTTACATTGGAATCAACAATGACAATGATCATTAATTCTTGTTCCACCTATATTTTTGAAGGCTAAGGTTAAGAGTTGAAAGGTTATCGGGGCAGGGAGGAATGTGGATTTGAGGTTCAAATCAGATCAGTATGACCTTATTGAATGGCAGAGCAGACTCTTATTTTAATTTATATGTGCATCATTTTTGGCTTGGTGAGGTCTCTATACCAGCAAACAGGGCAAATTATTCATTGGACGTGAGCATTGCAGAGTAGGCCAGCATTTATGGCAGCAAGTGTCAACCATGTTGCTGTGAATCTGGAGTCACATGTTGCCTAGACCATATTTCTTTCTGTAAAAGGCATTAGTGAATCATGGTATTTTACAACAGTCAGCAATGGCTATATAGTCACCACTGAACTGTTTTTAATTTCAAACTTAATTGAATTCAAATTTGACCATCTGCAATGCTGGGATCACCTCACTTCTACTACATTCCATTTCACTTCCACAGTTATCAAACAGGGTGGTGAATGCAGACTATTCCATCCACTGCTTTTCATTTTTACTCCAATTGCATCAGACAATTTTTTTTTTACAATCACTTATTGATAAAGGCTGAAAACATCATGGTTTAAATCTTTAAAGCTTGAAAGGTTGAAGAAAAATCATCCACAGTTATATGGCCATCATACCTTACATGCAGACAGGCAACAAAGCTTTCCAACCTTACCCATTTGGCCTGTTTTGTTAATCTCGAAGGACAATAATAGTCGGGTCAAATATGGACTCAACATGCATTTTGAGGAGGGAACCAACTCTAAGCTAAAAGCTCGCTCACTATGAACAAACCTGACAGCAAATTGCAACTTCTGCTGCAGTTAAACCAGAAACTTACAACAATTTATCAGAAATTGGCAATGTAAATGTCCTACCTAATACGTTGAAAAGACACCTTCCACCATCCCATGGATTTTCCATTTGACTGACATCTTCAGTATTTCTCTTAAGAGGCAGGCAGTGCCTTTTGACACAGGTGCCAACTAAAGTGCCTCCAACAACATTCGCTATCTGCCCTCTCAATTCATATGAAGGCCTGCAGAAAATTGTCACACCTTGATGGCAGCTATATTACTCCCAATCCACGCTGGAAAAGGGAAAATATTTTAAATATAGAAATACACGGTTTGATTAGGGCATCTTTGCTTGGGATTCAAGGACAGATAGTGACATAGCTTGCATTTTTGCATGCTGCAGGAGACTTGATCTGCTGACTAAGTAGTATTCCTTTCGCCCAACAAATTAATTGCCCTAGCTATTAAGTAGCCCATCTTCCCAAAAGAGCTTAATTTGACCACATTACCCCAACTGAATTCAATACGGATTATTAATTGTGTCCTCTGGTGCTATGATACAAAATGTATGATTAGGTGGAGTGTTCAGTGCCTGAGTAAATCATAGGGAATTAACCTGTTTTATAATTAATTGGAATTCTGTCATTATTTACATTCCTAATTTATCCAAGCTGAAGCTAACTGCCAAAGGTCTGAATGACATTTAGTACTTTGTCCACTTGTAACCAGCAGATTGTATGATGATGATCTCTTGCTTTGTTCATTGCACAAAACTCAGCAAGAAATGGACTCAAACAGGCTCAGGAACAACACTGGCAGAGTGATAGTGGATTTCCAAATAAAACAAGTGTCTCCACAGAGGATGCTATTTGTGAATTTGCTTCTATTAGGGCAAATGCTGTAGTTGTCACTGGTGAACCAGTTTGGAACACTGATAGGCCATACAGAACACCGTTACAGATGGAAGATTCTTTTGGAAGCAAGGCCAATTTTGTGAAATCACTTAGTCGATTCTATTGCATGATTTTATTTTTATGGTTAGTGCTCAGATTCTTCAAAAGATTTATCCACAAACCTCAGCAAGATCATCTCAAGTTAGTACCACTTGTGAGGTCACTGTCATGCTGTTACATTTTTAAAGCACTTTCTTCTAAGCAGAATTGCAAATTTGGTGCCAAGTCAAAGCAAATTACGAGTAATGTCATACTGTGGGCTCATGACTATTAAGCTATGGATTTATACACGTTCCCAAATTACTGTGTATAGATATAGATATTCTGAATTTTGAGTTTTGAAATTTTGAATCCTGGTTATTGTCAGAAGCAACAAATATATGTAAGTCTTTTTATTAACAACAAAATGGTTTTTCAATTTAAAATAACACAGCAAAATGGCTTCAAGTTATGATTTGACTTTGTGAACTTGCACTGCTGCTTTGCTGAATTAGCTAAAATAGAAGGTAAGGCAAACAATGGAGTTTTCATGATACATTAATTGACCAGTCGAACTAACCTTGAACTGCTAGCGTAAGATGATGATCTACGTTAAACAAGAAGCATTTCTCAGGAAATATCATTGGATTAGCCTGCTGTCAATCATGTCACCTTTTCTTGTAATTAAGGCTGTACTGTCTCTTAAAAAGACATTAAAAATGCTTATTGTTCAATTGTAATTGCGCAATTTCACCACGAAGCACAGAAGCTTTAACCTTGGTGTTGCTTGACAAAGTTGCATCAGGCTGCCTTATTTGATTAAACAAATAATCTTGCTATATACAGACTGCATTCCATTGACTCTTTTGACCGATCTTGAAGCTGAGAGTTCCCGTCTGGGATCCACATCTTCTCTAACGGTAGTGATTGGAACCAGGTTGACTGTGAGATCCTTGATTGGGGTTGTTAACCTCAAGAAGTGAGGACTGCAGATGCTGGAGATCAGCATCGAAAGTTGTGGTGCTGGAAAAGCACAGCAGGTCAGGCAGCATCCGAGGAGCAGGAGAGTCGACGTTTTGGGCATAGGCCCATCATCAGAAATGTGGGGGTGGATGGGGGTGCTGAGAGATAAATAGAAGGGTGGGGTTAAGGAGATAGGGGTGATAGTGATAGGTCAGAGGGGAGGGTGGAATGGATAGGTGGAAGGAAGATTGACAGGGAGGACAGTTCAAGAGGGCGGTGCCAAGTTGGGTGTTTCGATATAGGATGAGATGGAGGGACATGAGGAAACTGGTGAAATTGATATTGATGCCATGTGGTTGGAGGGTCCAAGGGTGGAAGATGAGGTGTTCTTCCTCCAGTCATTGGGTGGCTTGGATTTGGCAGCAGTGATGGCCCAGGAATTGCATGTCCTTGGCAGAGTGGGAGGGGGAGTTGAAGTGTTCGGTCACAGGGTGGTGGTGTTGTTTGGTGTATGTCCCAGAGATGTTCCCTGAAATGTTCTGCGGGTTGGCATCCTGTCTCCCTAATATAGAGGAGACCACATCGAGAGCTGGGTGGATGTGCAGGAAAATCTCTGCTGGATGTGAAAATATCCTTTGAGGCCTTGGACAAAGGTGAGGGGGAGGTGTGAGAGCAGGTTTTACACCTCTTGTGGCAGCAAGGGAAGGTGCTGGGTGTGGAGGGTGCGTTGGTGGGGGGTGTGGACCTAACGAGGGAATTATAGAGGGAGTGGTCTCTGCAGATAGGGATGGGGAGAGAAATATATCTCTGGTGGTGGGGTCTAATTTCAGGTGGCAGAAATGGTGGAGAACAATGCGCTGTACCTGGAGGTTGGTGGGGTGGAAGGTGAGGACCAGGAGGGTTCTACCCTTGTTGCAGTTGGAGGGGTGGGTTTCAAGGACAGAGGTGCAGGACGTGGAGGAGATGTGCCAGAGATTCAGAGAGCAGAGACTCCTGCTCCTCGGATGCTGCCTGGCCTGCTGTGTTTTTCCAGCACCACATTTTTCAACTCTGGTCTCCAGCATCTGCAGTCCTCACTTTCTCCTCCGAGATGTGCCAGAGGGCATTGTTGATCACATGGGAGGGGAGATTGCGGTCCTTGAAATAGGATGCCATCTGGGATGGGGAGTTGGAGGAAATTGGAGTAAGCAATCACATTTTTATGGTGGGGTTGCCGGACACAACCTGGGCCAATCAGGAGGCCCTGGCTGACCAACATAAACAGGAGATTCAGAATCTCCTCAGTTCAGGGACTGACTCTGAGCTGGTTGGCCACAGCCAATATAATGTTCACAAGTAAATAAAAGGTATCTTGGTGATAGGATACCGGCCTCCATGCAGTTATTTTAGTAACATAAATACAGGAGCTGGAGTTGGCTTTTTGGAACCTTGAGCCTTGTGAAACAATTAACAAGATTATGGCTGATTTCTACCTAAACTCTGACTTACTACATTATCCCGATAGTCAATAATAGTCCAGAATCAATCATCTTTTATCATTAATTACTAAATTACTGAAAATTCATGAGTTTATTGTGTAGGGAACTCCAAAGATGTTGTGGAGTGTTCTTCGCATGTAGACATTTCTTCTCATCTCAGTCAAAGTGACTGCCCTCTTATTTTGATGATGTGACCCAGATTTCAAATAATTCAGCCACAGCAGATACTCCTGTTTCTTTTCTCATGACACGCCCCTTAAGAAGTTTGAGTGTTACCATAGGATTCCCTCTTATTTTTTTCCACATTTTAGGGACGAAAGACTCAGTCTTCTCCATCCATGCACAATGGATAATCCCCTGATCCCAGTGTACTGTCCAGTGAAACTTTGTGCACTCTCTTTAAGAAAAGTCCATGCTTCCTTGGACTCCAGGTATGACTTCATCCATACCCTTTCTCATTACACTAAGAGAATTATTCAGCCTTTACTCCAATCTGTTAGGACAAAGGCTAACATGCTGTTTGTCATTGCAATTGCTTTCATGCACAACACACCACTAAACACAAACACTTCACAGTTTGTTGGCATTCAAAAATATACTGTTTTTTAAAAAATATTTCTTGCCAAGAGCTAACATCACACTTTACCATACAGCATTCCATTTGCCATGTTCTTGCCCACTCACCCAACCTGTCTATATCCTTCTGCCACCTCTGTGCATCCTCCTCATAGCTTAGTTTGCTACTTGATTTTGTGTCATCAGTAAACTTAGACATGTTACAATCAGTCCCCTCATCTAATTCATTACTATAGATTGTAAAGAGCTTAGGCTTAAGTATTGATGGTAAGGATGAATCACTTTCACCTTGACAATCTGATCTTAATACATGTTACACAGTTGAAGAGCACAGCACATGGTACCCCACCAGAATATCAATCAAGTCCAGACTGAGCCCATCATTCCCCCAATGCAGGATATTAAAAATAAGGATCACTCATGCATTTGTCCAAATTTTCAATAGATTATTCAGCAGAAGTATCTCTTGGATCCTGGAAAAACTGAGCCCAAGTTGTCTAACCTACGGAATCAATCACTTTCACGTGTACATACTGATAGAAAAGTTTCAAGTGTTGCTTTGCCGTCTTTATATTATTCATCTCCATTCACGCAAAAAGCTGCCTTTCTTATCACAATTACACAGCTGATGTCAGCTTGATTAATAATATATTGCTCACTTTCAATGCAGTTGAGAGTGTGGTGCTGGAAAAGCACAGCAGGTCAGGCAGCATCCGAGAAGCGGGAGTATTGACATTTCGGGAAGGGCTTTTGCTGCACTTTGTTAGATGTTGTTCTTATAACAGCCTTATGGCATTCAGCATTACTTTTACACAAACAGTGCAGCAATGTCAGATTGGGGAAACTATACGTATTTAAAAATGTCAACTTCCAATGGTTGCCAGCTGAACTGTGGCAATCAGCTACAAGTGACAATCAGCTACCATGTCACTATCTGTCTCACCATTAAGATGTATTGAATGTATTAAGTCATTGCAATTTCTCAATGGACACAAATTAAACTTGCTACTGAAAGTGATGTCTTGCCATTCCAAGTCATTGCGTCATTTCAAAAAGATCCCTGCTACAGAAAAGCTGTTGTTCAACTTGGAAGGATGCAGAATAGATTTATTAAGATGTTGCCAGGTTTGGAGGGTTTCATTCATAGGGAGAGGCTGTATAAGCTGGGGCTATTTTCGCTGGAGCGTCGGAGGCTGAGGTGTGACCTTACAGAGGTTTATAAAATCATGAGAGGCATGGATAGGGTGAATAGGCAAGGTATGGGAATCCAAAAGTAGAGGGCATGGATTTAAGGGGAAAGAGAAAAGATTTAAAAGGGACCGAAGGGGCAACCTTTTCAAGCAGAGGGTGGTGTATGTATGGAATGAGTTTCAAGAAACAATGGTGGAGGCTGGTACAGTTACATTTAGAAGGCATCTGGATGTGTACAGGAATACAAAGAGTTTCGAGGGATATGAGCCAAATGCTGGCAAATGGGACTAGATTAATTTAGGATATGTGATCGGCATGAATGGATTGGACCAAAGGGTCTGTTTGTGTTATACGACTCTACATTCTGTATCATTTCATTAACCTGGCAAACAAATATTTAAACATGCAGGGGTGAGTTTAACTTTCAACGACTTGCTACAATAGCTCTAAGGATATGCCTTACTTGTCCTTAAATGCAATTGATTTCTGGAATGTGGAGGCACCACATTTTCTTAAACAAACAGAAATTGCTGGAGAAATTCAGCAGGTCTGGCAGCACCTGTGGAGAGAAAGCAGAGTAAATATTTTAGGACTTTAGAATTGTTGACTCTTGCTTTCTCTCCACAGATGCTTTCAGACCTGCTACAGTTCTCCACCAATTTCTGTTTTTGCTTCAGATTTCTAGCACCCGCAATTCTGTGTTTTATACTATAGAACCACATTTTCTTATTAATTAAACGGCTCAAAGTTGGCAACTCATTGTAAAAACTAGAATTGGGAAAATAGTACATTGTTTTAAAATTGTCCACAGCAAAACTAATAGTAAATTAGATCAAGGATCATTATGTACCAATGTAAAGGTATTTAACGGACAGAAGTTATAATGAAAATTATTTATAAAATAACAACTGTCTTGCAAAATTATTTCAAAGGAGGAAAAATTCCTCAATTAGTTATTAATTAGTTAATGAAAAGCTTCTTCCTGGCTTTCCTTTTCCTGAGTACTTCCACTCGTGTGCAAGGAGCAGAGTGGTTGATTCCCTTGTAAAATGTCTCTAACTTATGAATTAAAAGCTTCTAGCAACTGAAAGAAAGATTCACTGGTTTTCTTCAGGTTTAAAGTGAGTTTTGACTGCAGAGAACAGACAGTGAGCTCCTGAGTTGGTGGAGATAAAATCACTTCTCTGTATATTGCACCTAGCGCCAAGTTGCTCAGTTACCTGGCTCAAAATCATATGGTCGCTGCCAAGCAGAAGGCTGTTCTCATCATTAACACTTCATCAATCTATAGACCAATCAACTTTTTGTTGACAAGTAGAGCTCCATCTAAATGCAGAAACCCTCAGCTTCTGTTCATCTGCCATCACATCAATTTATTGATTGTTCAAACAGCTGTTTACACAATGTTTGCCGTTGGTGTCAAGTTTTTCACTTTTCAAAACACTTTCAAAACATTGGTTTTTAAAACCGTTCTTTTTCATTCATGTCCACAATTTTAAAAAGCACAGAATTAATAATACGCCATACTTAATTCTAATTTGAATTACAATATGTCAAGGATTTGGACAAGGACATTAACTGTAATATATGATGTGACACAAAACTAGTTGGAATTGAGAGTAGCGAGGTAAAAGCAAAGAGGCGACAAGGTGATTTAGTTATTGAGTAAATGGGCAAATTCATGACAGGTAAGCATAATGTGGATAAATGAGAAGCTGTCCACATGGTAGCAAAGAAAAGAATGCCAGAGTATTAATTAAGTGGTGACAGGTTAGAAAATGCAGATCCTTATGTAATCAGCAAGCCTAGTTACCATTCACTGAGATATTGTGCCCTTATAAACCAGTCACGGAAAACAAGCATGCAGATACAGCAAGCAATTAGGACGGCAAATAGTGTGTTGGTCTTCACTGTAAGAAGGTTTGAAAACAGGAGCAAGGAAATCTTACTGCAGTTGTACAAGCATTGGTGAGACCACACCGAGAGGATTGTGTGTAGCTTGGTTCCCTTTACCCAAGAACGGTTAATAATTGCCCTCGAGGGAGTACAATGAAAGTTCACCAAATTGATTCCTGGGAATGCAGGCTCAATACATGGGAAGAGATTGGATTGACTAGGTCTTTATTGTCTGGAGTTTTAGAAAAATGAGAGCGAATTCCATTGAAACGCACACAATTCTGACAAGAGTGGTCAAACTGGTTTCAGGGATGCTGCTCCCCTTGGCTGAGAAATCCAGAACAATGTGTCGCAGTCTCAGAATAAACAGTACTGCATAAGATTGTGAAGGCCAAATCACTTAAAATATTGAAGAGAAAAACTGGACAGATTTCTAGATACTAAAGACATCAAAGTTCTGCAAATTCACTTCTTGTAAGTATCAAACTAGTTTTCCATTCTCCCCACCAAAGTCGCAAAATCAACAAAATTCCTACTTCATACTCCATCTGCCAATTTTTGTACAATCACTTAACCCATCTAAACCCCTCTGTAGATTCCATATATTTTCTCTGCACTTACTCTTCTACCTATTTTTATATCATCAACTAAACTAGCTGCCATACACTGGGTGTACTCATCAAAGACATTAATGTTGATTGCAAACAGCATATTGAGGATCTAGCACAGATTGCCATGACAGTCTACCAGTAATAGCTTGCGACCCAAAAAATCAGTTTATGCTGTTTTCTCTTCACAAACCTTTTGCTGCAGAACACAGCAACGATGAAGAAAGATCTCATTCTCAGTCCTGCAAGCTCATTGCCTGCAAAAACCCCATCAGACTTGGTGTTTAAATTATAAACTCAGTCTGTAGGTTCTTTCAATATCTCTGATTTTCTTGTGATGAAAAGTCATTGACCTGACAAGCTAACTCTCTGCTTTCCCAAGGTTGACATTAGGCCTGCTGAGTGCTTTCCAGCATTTTCTGTTTGTCTATTAGATTTGCAGCATTCACTTTCCTTTCTGATGAACTAATCTCTTCCTTTGGCTGTTTTTCATTGCCTTAGCTATTACCTCACTTTCTTTCGGATTTCTATAATGCTTTTAATAGATTCTTTCATTGTTTGATGTAAAGGTCATCCCAGTGATTTAGTAATCTTCTGTGTTTCATTTAAATGGGTGACAGATAATTCCTCACTTTTTGTTCTTTCCTCCCCCTCGCCACTTCTTTTTTTGCTAAGATTACATTAAAATCTTTCATGCTTTCGGTTCTGAAAGAAGAGTTGAAGCCTGAAGTAATAACAAGGCTTGTTTTTGTCTGCATGGAAACAATGTTTTCTGTCTTTGCTGCAAATATCCAACGGATGTCAGTTCAGGGACAAATCTTGGCCAGGAGAACAAGTGTAATCAAGAGGAAAGTAAACTATGAGGAGGCCACAAGAAGGCTGCAAACAGACATAAACTGGTTAAGTGGTGACAGATGGTGCCTAATATGGGGGAGTGTGAAATTATCCCCTTTTGTACAAACAATGGGAACAACAGAATTTTTTAAAATGTGGAAGATTGGAAAATGTTGGCATTCAAATGAATTTAAGTACCTTTGTAAATAATTCACTGTAAATTCAGAAGCAGATAAAACAAGTAGTTAAGAAGGCCAATGGCCTGGAAGGACGTTTGCTGAAATTATACAGGGTTTTGCTGACAGCACACCCTTAAGCATTGTAAACAGCTGGACGTCTTCATCCAAGTTCAATATATTTGTCTTGAAGGTCAGCAACTAAGATTCACTTGATACATTTTGCTAAGGAGGGAAAATGCATTCTGCCCAATTCATCAATTCTCATTTAATGAGTAAAATAACAGAAGACACTGTTAATGGGAGTCTCCATTGCATTTGATTTGTTCACGAAGGATCAATGTGGATCACGCCAGAACCACACAGCTGTAACATAGTCAAACCACGGCCAAAATATTTGAATTTAGACAGAAGGTGACTATACCCATTATTGAGGCAGTACTTGCTCGAGTATGACATCAAAGGGCGTGAGTAAAATTGAAGTCAATAGGAATTGGGCAACTGGAAGACAGAGCTAATCATCCACAGGATGGAGTCATGTTTTGCATAAAGTATAATAGTTGCAGTGTCCAATTATGTCAGCTCCAGGTCAACACTGCAGGTGTTCCTCATAGCAATTTGCTCAACTGAACCATCTCCATTGTTTCGTCAATGATCTCCTCAGCATCATAAGATGTCCACTGATGATGAACAATGCTCAGTACAATAGTTTAATTGCTCTGATAACGAGTCAATCAGCTCAGGGCCACAAATGCGATCTGGACCATATTCAGTCTTAGACTGATAAGTGGAAGATAAAGTCCAACTCAAATCACGTGAAATTTTATGCTGACATCAGCTCTCATTTTGCTATACTCCACATAATAGAACATATTCTATATCAGTCTCTCCACAGAGGACAATCTTTCTTCCCAGGAGTGAATTCAATATATGTGATATTAATTTCCCCTTAAGTGTGCCCATTTGCTTTAAGTAATCCAAGAGGTGTACAGTTCCCAGGATCCAATGTTGGCCCTACCACAATAAAGATTAAATGAGAAATATTTTAGTTTTGTCTGAGTAACCAGCAACAATCTTTTAAAAATATTTTTGTTGCAGCCATTCAATCTTGGTGAATACAGCTTGTGTATGCGCTTCACACTCAAATCACAATTGGAGTTCTACATACATCGTTGGCTCTTGCCTTTGTTGTGAACAGGATAGATATGATAATATAGAGTTTAAAATGGCTGCCAAAAGTCACCTCTCCTTTCACAAGAGCAATGTCGTTCAGCTTCCAGAAGGCTCCAAACGTGTTAGGGAACCGGAGCGGGAGCTGGATGAACTTCGGTTCATTTGGGAGGCAGAGGCTGAGATAGATCTGAGTTACAGGGAAGTAGTTACTCCAACGCAAGAAGAAAGCTGGGTGACTGTTTGAAAGGGGAAAAAACAGTCAGTGGAGGGATCCCCTGTGGTTGTTCCCCTGAAAAACATGTATACCATTTTGGATACTGTTGAGGGGGATGACTTACCAGGGGCAAGCATTGGGGCCCAGGTCTCTGGCACAGAGCCTGTCCCTGTTGCACAGAAGGGAAGGAGGGAAAGGAGGACAGTGTTAGTCATTGGGGACTCAATAGTTAGAGGCTCAGATAGAAGGTTTGTTGGGAAAGAACGAGACTCGCGGTTGGTGTGTTGTCTCCCAGGTACCAGGGTCTGTGATGTCTCAGATCGTATCTTTGGGGTCCTGAAGGGAGAGGGTGACCAGCCTCAAGTCGTTGTCCATGTAGGTACCAATGACATAGGTAGAAAGAGGGATAGGGATGTAAGGCAGGATTTCAGGGAGCGAGGCTAGAAGCTGAGAGCTAGAATAAACAGAGTTGTTATCTCTGGTTTGTTACCCGTGCCATGGGATAGCGAGGCAAGGAATAGAGAGAGATATCAGCTGAAAACATGACTGCAAGAATTGTGCAGGAGGGAGGGTTTCAGGTTTTTGGATATTTGGGACTCATTTTGGGGAAGGTGGGGCTTGTACAAACAGGACAGTCTTCACTTGAACCAGAGGGGTACTAATATCCTGGGTGGTAAATTTGCTGGTGCTATTCGGGTGGGTTTAAACTAGCTCAGCAGGTGGATGGGAACCGGAGGTGTAGTTACAGTGCACAGGAGGATGAGAGTAGGAAGGACAGGGTCAGGATTTCAGGGCCACAGGAATGTGCTGGCATATAGCAAACTGGCTTGAAGTGTGTCTACTTCAACGCCAGAAGTATCCGAAATAAGGTAGATGAGCTTGCAGCATGGATAGGTACCTGGGTCTTTGATGTTGTGGCCATTTCGGAGACATGGATAGAGCAGGGTGAGGAATGGATGTTGCAGGTTCCAGGGTTTAGATCTTTCATTAAAAACAGGCAAGGTGATAAAAGAGGTGGAGGCGTGGCTTTGTTAGTCAAAGATAATATAATGGTAGCTGAGAGAATTTTTGATGAGGACTCATGTACTGAGGTAGCATGGGCTGAGGTTAGAAACAGGAGAGGAGAGGTCACACTGCTTGGAGTGTTTAATAGGCCTCTGCAGAGTTCCAGGGAGGTGGAAGACAGGATTGGCAAAATTATTCTGGGTAGGAGTGAAAGGAACAGGGTGGTCATTATGGGGGACTTTAACTTCCCCAACATTGATTGGAAATGTTATCGCTCTAGTACGTCGGATGGATCAGTTTTTGTCCAATGTGTACAGGAGGGTTTCCTGACACAGTATGTCGAAGAGCTGACAAGAGGTGAGGCCACACTGGATCTGGTGCTTGGTAATGAACTAGGCCAGGTGTTTAATTTTGTTGTAGGTGAGCACTTTGGAGAGAGTGACCATAATTCAGTTACGTTTAGTTTAACGATGGAAAGGGATAGGTACACAACACAGGTCAAGAGTTATCGATGGGGCAAGGGCAACTATAATATGATTAGGCAAGAATTAGCATGCATAGAATGGGGTAGTAAAATGCAGGGGATGCAGACAATCAAAATGTGGAGCTGGCTTAAGGAACATATATTGCGTGTCCTTGATAGGTATGTCCCTGTCAGGCAGGGAGGAACTGATAAGGTAAAGGAACCGTGGTTTACTACAGAAATTGCATCTCTTGTTAAGAAGAAGAAGGAGGCTTATGTGTTGATGAGGCAAAATGGTACAGATGAGGCGATGGAGAGTTACAGTCCAGCTAGGAAGGATTTAAAGAGAGAGTTAAGAAGAGCAAAGAGAGGACACGAGCAGTCTTTAGCAAATAGAATAAAGGAGAACCCTAAAGCTTTCTTTAGGTATGTGAGGAATAAAAGGATGATTAGGGTAGGAATAGGGCCAATCAAGACAGAAGTGGGAAGTTGAGTGTGGACCCTGTGGAGATTGGAGAGGTGCTAAATGATCATTTCTCATTGGTGTTCACTCAGGAAAAGGACAATATTGTAGAGGAGAAGAATGAGATACGAGATATTGGACTAGAAAGGATCGACGTTAGTTACGCACAGTGTTATCAATTCTAGAAGGAGTGAAAGTTGACAAGTCCCCTGGGCCAGATGGGATTTATCCGAGGATTCTCTGGGAAGCTAGGGAGGAGATAGCAGAGCCTTTGGCTTTGATATTTGAGTCGTCATTGTCTACAGGTTTAGTACCTGAGGACTGGAGGATTGCAAATGTTGTGCCATTATTCAAGAAGGGCAGCAGAGATGACCCAGGTAATTATAGGCCAGTGAGCCTTACTTTTGTTGTAGGAAAGGTTTTGGAAAGAATTATAAGAGATAAGATTTATAATCATCTGGCAAGCCACAATTTGATTTTAGATAGTCAACATGGTTTCGTCAAGGGCAGGTGATGTCTCACAAACCTCACTGAATTTTTTGAGAAGGTGACCGAGCATGTAGATGAGGGAGGGCAGTTGACGTGGTATTCATGGACTTCAGTAAAGCCTTTGGGTTGGAAAAAATGCAGAGGCATGGAATTGGGGTGATTTAGTATTTTGGATTAGAAACTGGCTTTCTGAAAGAAGGCAGCAAGTGGTGGTTGATGGAAAATATTGAGCCTGGAGTCCAGTTAATAGTAGTGTGCCACAAGGATCTGTTTTGGAACCACTGCTGTTTGTCATTTTTATAAGTGACTTGACGCAGGCGTAAGTGGATGGAGTAGTAAATTTGCAGACGACACTAAAGTCGGTGGAGTATTAGACAATTTGGAAGAATGTTACAGGTTACAGGGGGACTTGGATAAACTGCAGAATTGGACTGAGATGTGGCAAATGGAGTTTCATCAAGGGCAGGTCGTGTCTCACAAACCTCACTGAATTTTTTGAGAAGGTGACCAAGCAAGTAGATGAGGGTAGGGAACTTGACGTGTTATACATGGACTTCAGTAAAGCCTTTGATAAGGTTCCACATGATAGGCTGATGGAGAAAATGAAGAGGCATGGAATTGAGGGTGATTTAGCAGTTTGGATTAGAAATTGGCTTTCTGAAAGAAGGCAGCGAGTGGTGGTTGATGGAAAGTATTCAGTCTGGAGTCCAGTTACTAGTAGTGTGCCACAAGGATCTGTTTTGGGACCACTGCTGTTTGTCATTTTTATAAGTGACTTGACGCAGGCGTAGGTGAATGGATTAGCAAATTTGCAGACAACACTAAAGTCGGTGGAGTATTGGACAGTTTGGAAGAATGTTACAGGTTGCAGGGGGACTTGGATAAACTGCAGAATTGGACTGAGATGTGGCAAATGGAGTTTAATGCAGCCAAATGTGAGGTGATGCACTTTGGGAAGAATAACAGGAAGGCAGAGTACTGGGTCAATGGAAAAATTCTTGGTAGTGTGGATGTGTAGAGGGATCTTGGAGTTCATGTGCATAGATCCCTGAAAGTTGCCACCCAGTGGATAGTGCTGTTAAGAAGGCATACGGTGTGATAGGTTTCATTGGTAGAGGGATTGAGTTCCGGAACCGGAATATCATGTTGCAGCTATACAAAACGCTGGTGCGGCCACACTTGGAATATTCTGTACAGTTCTGGTCGCCCCATTACAGGAAGGATGTGGAAGCATTTGAAAAGGTGCAGAGGAGATTTACCAGGATGTTGGCTGGTCTGGAGAGAAGGTCTTATGAGAAAAGGCTGAGAGACTTGGGTCTGTTCTCATTGGAAAGAAGAAGGCTAAGGGTAGACAGTGAAAGTCTTTTTCCTAGGATGATGACGTCAGTTTGTACAAGAGGGCATAACTACAAATTGATGGGTGATAGATTTAAGACAGATGTTAGAGGCAAGTTCTTTACGCAGAGAGTGGTAAGGGCGTGGAATGCCCTACCTGTTAATGTAGTCAACTCAGCCACATTAGGGAGATTTAAACAATCCTTAGATAAACACATGGATGATTTTGGGATAGTGTAGAGGGACGAGCTGAGAATAGTTCACAGGTCGGTGCAACATCGAGGGCCGAAGGGCCTGTTCTGCACTGTATTGTTCTATGTTCTTTATATAATAATTATTGTTCTGATCTTCATGCTATCATACAAAGAAGATTAGATTAGATTACGTTAGATTCCTTACAGTGTGGAAACAGGCCGTTCAGCCCAACAGGTCCACACCAACCCTCCGAAGAGTAACCCACCCAGGCTTGTTTCCCTCTGATTAATGCACTAATACTATGGGCAATTTAGCATGATTAGAATGGTGCTGAAAAAGCACAGCAGGTCAGGCAGCATCCGATGAGCAGGAAAATCTATCAAAAATCTATCAGGCAAAAGCGCTTCATCAGGAATGAGGCTCGAGAGATAAATGGGAGGGGGTGGGGCTGAAGAGAAGGTAGCCAAGAATACAATGAGTGGATGGAGGTGGGGATGAAGGTGATAGATCAGACAGGAGGGGGGAGTGGATTGGTGGGAAGGGAGATTGGCAGGTAGGACAGGTCATGAGGACAGTACTGAGATGGAAGGTTGGAACTGGGTTAAGGTGGGAGGAGGGGAAATGAGGAAACTGGTAAAGTCCACATTGATGCCCTGGTGTTGAAGTGTTCTGAGGCAGAAGATGAGGCGTTCTTCCTCCAAGCGTCGAGTGGTGAGGGAGTGGCAGTGGAGGAGGCCCAGGACCTGCATGTCCTCGGCAGAGTGGGAGGGGGAACGGAAATGTTTGGCTGGGGGCGGTGGGGTTGATTGCTGGGGGTGTCCCGGAGATGTTCCCTAAAGCGCTCTCCTGCACATCTTTGGACTGTGGGAGGAAACTGGAGTACCCAGAGGAAACCCACGCAGATAAGGGGAGAATATGCAAACTCCACACAGTCGCCCTGGGTCTCTGGCGCTGTGAGGCAGCAGAGCTAAACACTGAGCCGCTGTGCCACCCCTTTTTCTCCAAATAGAGTATCAACAAGACGACTTGTCTTTGGGAGCTGTACCTCCAAGTGCATATTCTTCTTCCAGTCAGTACACTGAAGAGGATATTATAAGACATTTGATTTGATTTGATTTGATTTCTTGTCACGTGTATTGAAGTACAGTGAAAAGCTTTGGTCACGAGCAGGCAAATTATAATAAGCAAGGACATTCAGATCACAGGTGAAAGAAAACTGCAAAGAATGAGAACCATGCGTGTTACTGGTTGAGACAACCTTGGTAAAACGACAACATGTGACACTAATGTGGGCTAAACAAAAATGAAAACATCGATCAACAGATTGGGATAGCAACCAAGTTGGGTCTTGAACTGTTTAAAGACTGGCTGAAAACAGGCATTTTTGCATGGAAACAACAAGAAGAAAACTGAAACATCATCAGAGAAGGTTCTTAGCCAAAGGAGCTCACGGAGTAAAGTGAAGATCAATTGCTATTCGACCAAGACAGTTCAGACAACCTGCAACTATAGAACTAGCAAGAAACAATAAAAAAACTCTCACTTGCAAAACCCGTCGACCTGCTGATTTCGCCTGTACAAGCAAACTGACGATTCGACAACAAGGTCCCTCACAACAGCGGAAACTGACTTCAGGTTTCAATGCATTTACTTCAGAAAGGGAAACCTCAAGCAGCAATTATCTTGAGGGTGAATGTACTTTCACCTTTATAAACATACTGTGTACAAAGATTAAAAGGGAGTAAAGACATATACTTTTAGCTAATGAATGTGACTTTTATTTTAGGAATTTTGTAACAAACTAACATTTGGCTGCGGCAGAGAGAGAAGCGGGGGAGGGGACTCCAAGTTGCAGTATGTCTGAAGCATGGTTGTCATTGCTGTACTCAGAGCCAGGATTCCTTGAGACTTGGAGCAGCTTGCAGAGATCTTGCAGGAAGGCTGGAGCTGTGTTTAAAGACTCATTGTACAGAAGCTGAACTCTATTCCTTTCTATTCTTTTTGTAACTGGTGCCTGATTGTGGTGACAGAATAATTTTCACTGTATCTTTCTGGACATATGCGCCAATAAATTGCTCGTAACTCATTTAGCCTTTGCAGCGTGTTATTTTTAAATTGAATAATTCTCAAATTAAATGAGAAACATATGAAACAGACACAAAAATTCTTAGCTCATGGATCACTTTGTGTGAACAGCTTCCGTGTGTGAAAATTACTCGTGGATTCCACCTGGATAATGGCTGCCAAGCAAGATTTTGGCTGCTGGATCACGAGAATGATTGGAATAGTGCTAAGTGACTCAACACCATTTTCAACGGGGAGGTGATGGCTGAGTGGTATTATTGTTGTTGATCGAGATAATGTTCTCGGGACTCGGGTTCGAATCCTGCCACGGCAAATGGTGGAATTGAATTCAATAAAAATCTGGTATTAAGAGTCTAATCATGACCATGAATCCACTGACGAATACTGGGAAAAACCCATCTGGTTCACTGATGCCCCTTTAGTAAAGGAGACAAAAAGCTGCAGATGCTGGAATCCAAAGTAGACAGGCAGGAAACTGGAAGGACACAGCAAGATGAGCAGCGTCAGGAGGTAGAGAAGTTCGTCATTTCAGGTGTAACCCTTGTTGACAAGGGTTACACCCGAAATGTCGACTTCTCTACCTCCTGATGCTGCCTTGCTTGCTACGTTCTTCCAGCCTCCTGCCTATAGAAAAGGCAGCTGCCATCCTTCTGTGGTCTGGTCTACGTGTGACTCCAGGCCCACAGTTAGGTTCCCTCTTAACTGTCCTCTGGGCAATCAGGGATGAGTAATAAATGCTGCCAGGTCAGTGATGACCTCATCCTGTGAATGAATTATTTTTTTAAAAAACCTACTTCACATCAAAACTCACCACAGCTACACTATTTGTATTAACAAAAGCCAAAACCTTGTGACATTACACATATTTTAAGTTCATTATGATGAAATAAACATGAAACCTTTATTCAAATGGACAGAACACAACTTGCAGTAGTGTATTGCTTTACAGCCAATGAATAACTTTTGAAGTGTATTTACTGTAGATGCAAATCTTCCAGAGTGAGCTTTTTAACTTAACTATTTTGCCCAGGTACCAGAAGTGCCAAGTCCAAATATTTTCATTTAAGCTGACTGTGTTGAACACTACATGACATGAATCGAAAGGTAATTAAACATTGACTCTGCAAGATATTCAACCTCATTATCCACTGGCATAATTGTGTCTTCATCATTTGTGAAAAATTAGGAACTGATATCCTGATAAAGCCAATTATCAACTTTCTCTGCTATCCTCAAATAGTCACATCTAACACTACCATTACATAAACATTAATATAACACATTTTTAAACTATTACTGTGCAGACAAATTAATTAGTGACTGAATTGAGTTAATTGTAGTTGTATTATGAAACATGATCAAAGCTTTAATCACATTTTAAATAGCCATACAAGTGTTAGAGACAGAGGACAGCTAAGATGTTGAACATACGTTGTGTCTTCTCTTGAGATGCCTGAGATAAAGGGCCTTTATTGGTCAGAGTATTGATTACAGGAGTTGGGAGGTCATGTTGCGGCTGTACAGGACATTGGTTGGAATAATGTGATGCCTGAAATAAAGGGTACACCAAGGGACTATTAATAGCAGTAACATCCAATATTTTTCCTTCTGGATATTAGAATGTATTAAGTGAATATAAAGCTGAATAATTCTCATTTATCCAATAGACTGCATGATAAATATTAAAAGAAATAGTTGCTGAGGTAGCACACGGAACATTATGATTTCCCAAATTCCTTCCAAGATTCTTAAACAGCCCACTAGATTAGAAGTTAGCAATCATAACACTAATGTTCAAGAACGTTTTGTCGTTTATATAAATGATTTGGATGTGAGCATTAGAGGTATAATTAGTAAGTTTGCAGATGACACCAAAATTGGAGGTGTAGTGGACAGCGAAGAAGGTTACCTCAGATTACAACGGGATCTTGACCAGATGGGCCAATGGGCTGAGAAGTGGCAGATGGCCATTAATTTAGATAAATGTGAGGTGCTACATTTTGGGAAAACAAATCTTAGCAGGACTTATGCATTTAATGGTAAGGTCCTTGGGAGTGTTGCCGAACAAAGAGATCTTGGAGTGCAGGTTCAAGTGCTCCTTAAAGGTGGAGTTGCAGGTAGATAGGATAGTGAATATTGGTCAGAATATTGAGTACAGGAGTTGGGAGATCACGTTGCAGCTGTGCAGGACATTGGTTAGGGCATTGTTGGAATATTGCGTTCAATTCTGGTCTCCTTCCTATCGAATGGATATTGTGAAACTGGAAAGGGTTCAAAAGATTTATAAGGATGTTGTCAGGGTTGGAGGATTTGAGCTGTAAGGAGAGGTTGAATAGGCTGGGGCTTTTTTCCCTGGAGCATCGGAGGCTGGGGGGTGACCTTATAGAAGTTTATAAAATCATGAGGGGCATGGATAGGATAAATAGACAAAATCTTGTCCCTGGGGTGGGGGAGTCCAGAACTAGAGGGCAGAGGTTTAGGGTGAGAGGGGAATGATACAAAAGAGACCTAAGGGGCAACTTTTTCACGCAGATGGTGATACGTGTATGGAATGAGTTGCCAGAGGAAGTGGTGGAGGCTGGTACAATTGCAACATTTAAAAGGCATCTGGATGGGTATATGAATAGGCGGGGTTTAGAGCGATATGGGCCGGGTGCTGGCAAGTCGAACTTGATTAGGTTTGGATATCTGGTCGGCATGGATGAGTTGGACCGAAGAGTCTTTTTTTAAGCTGTACATCTCTTTGACTCTAAAAGGAGAGAGAAAACATGGAATTACAGACCAATTACCCTAACATTAGTTGTTGGAAAAATAGAAATTACTTGTATTTTCAGAGAAAACATGACTTTATCAATGGGGAATTGTTTTTAAAAAGGAAGATGGAGTACTCTAGGATTCCCAATAAGTATTTAATAAGATGCCACACAAAAAGTTAATACTCAAGATAGGAAGGTCATTGAAAGAATACAAAATGAAGGGGGGGGGGGGGTCATGAGTTGAGGGCCCTGAGCACAAATTATTGAAGGTTGTAGGACAATTGGAGAGATAGTTCTTACTGCAGACAATGTCCTCGGTTTCATGAAATGTGCATAAAATACAAAAGCAAAAAGGCGACATCCCTTGTGTAAGACATTTGTTAGATCTCAGCTGGTGTATGTGTTTAGCTGTGGCCATCCCACTTTAGAAAGATGTGAATGTTTTGGATCTTTGGAGGTTGGCTTATTCACTATATTCAAGACTGAGACAGACAGATTTTTAATCAGTAAGAGAATTAAGTTGTATGGCAAAAAAGCAGGAAAGTAGAGTTAAGGACTATCAGATCAGCCATGATCCCACTGAGTGATGGAGCAGACTCGGACTGAAGAGCTTATTTTTGCAGTTGCACAGTCTACATTAAATTCCTCACAGGTCACAATAATTCTAAGTTTTGAAGCAACTCACATTTTGAAACTGTGCCATGTGCATCTAAGTCTATGTCATTGTTATGCAACCACGATAGATTCCTCTAGTCTGGAAAAAAAACTCCATTAACTATGACTCTCTATTGCCTGTCACTCAGCCAATTTGGTGCCTAGATCACTACTGTCCTTTTTCTTCCATGGGCTATAAATTAGCTTACAAATGTGTTGAGCAACACTTTATCAAGTGCATTTGGGAAGTCAATGCACACCACCATTACCCTCATCAACCCTCTTTACTACCTTATCAAAAGCTCAAACAGTTTTGTTAAAACAAATATGTGCTGGCTTTCCTTATTTAGACCACAATTGCTTAAGTGACAATTAATTTTGTCCCAAATCATCACAAGGGATTAGACACTACCCTGCAAACAGGTCTGAAGGCAGACAGAGCACACTAAATCAAGCAGCCTGTCACCTATTCTTCTATCCCTGCTCTCAGTGACCAATGGTGGTCCTTAAATGTGAACATTATGCCAGCATGAGGTATGTTCTCCCAATAACAGTTCTCCCACGCTCACAGAAGCCCCCACTCACAGGTTGCTTTCCCACCACAGCCTCTCAAACCCCAGCTGTCCACCTCCTTCACCTGCACCATCCCCACTGCTCAATGGAGTTTGCCAGCTTGGCACTTGATAGGGCACCCTAGTCACAGGTGTTATTCTCCAAACTGAAAATTTGAAAATTTTGAAAATTTGTTGATGTTGCCTCCAGTTTCCAGCCCTCTGTAAATTTCACATAATCTATATCTGACACTCTCCTTCCTTTACTTGATCTCTCCTTCTCCATTTCAGGGAATATACTGTCCATTGCCATCCGCTACAAAGCACCGACTCCCACAGCTACCTTCACTACAGCTCTTCATACCCCACATCCTGCAATGTCTTGATGCCATTCTCCAGTTCCTTTGCCGACATCATTTCTGTTGTGACTATGCCACCTTCCAAACTGCACTGCTGACATGTCTTGTTTCTTCCATAACCATTGTTTCCTGCCCACTGTCATTGATAGCGCCCTCAATCAGAACCAACCTATCACCTGTGCTTCTGCCCTTACCCATCACTCCAACATCATCATCAGGACTCCCTTGTCCTCACTTTTCATCCCATCAGCCTCCGCTTTCAAAGGATCATCTTCTGCCATTTCCTATAACTCCAGCAGAATGCCACCACCAAACACATCTTCCCTTCACTCCCCCATCTGCAGAGACTGTTCCCTCCAGACCAGCCTAGTCCATTCCTCAGTGACCACCAACACCACACCCCTTCCCATGGCACCGTCCCATGCAACTGCAGAAGCTGCAACGCCTATCTCTTCACCCCCTCCCTCCTCACCATCCAAGGGTCAAAACTGTTTTTCCAGATGAAGCAGCATTTCACCTGCACTGCCTCCAAATTTGTGTATTGTATTCGCTGCACCCAATGTGTTCTACTCTATACTGGAAGAACCAAATACAGACTGGGTGACCGTTTTGTAGAACACCTCCAGTCTGTGCGCAAGCGTGACCCTGACCTTCCCATAGCCTGTCATTTTAACACAGCATCCATCTCACATACCCAATTCTCTCGTCTCAACAAGCTGCAATACTCCATCATATCACAGCGTCAACTGGAAGAACAGCATGGCATCTTCAGATTAGGCACTTTACAACCTTCTGGACTTAATGTTGAGTTCAATACCTTCAAATTGTGAACCCATTCCCATTCTTTCCCTTCCCTTTAGCTTTACTTACTACATTCTCTGTCACCATGTCCTCTCTCCCCTTCCCTCACTCCAGTGGGACTATCTTTTTTTTTCCAGTTTGGCAGTTGGACACACTCTTGTTCTGCCATTCTCACATCCCAATCATTTAATCTGCATTATCACCAATCTTTTGTGCCCCACCCCCGCAGCATTCCAACAACTGTATAAATGCTGGCCCTCCAGACTTCATGTAAGCTCTGATGAAGTCATCTAGACTCAAAACGTTAGCTTGCTTTCCCTCCAGAGATGTCACCTGACCCACTGTGATCTCCAGCATTTTTTTTTGTTTTCAGCACAAATTCCAGCATCTGCAGTAAAATGCTCCTATGCCCCAGACACCCACCCATTCTGCTTCACTCTCGTTTCCTGGCCCAAAGTTCTGAAAAGGGTTGATCTCCAATTGGCCGGTACTTCTCTGAAACAGGTCTTTCCCATCTCCATCCTAAAATGGCCAACTGGTCATTAAATATGTGAGAAAGTTCCCTACCATCAAGGTTAAACTGGCTGCCTGTAGCGGATAGGCTTGTCTTTACATGCTTTTTAGAACAAGCACTCAGACTTCTCAAGTCCTCTGGTATCATTCTGAGTCTGAAGAAGGCGGCAAAATAGTTTCAGCATCAATGTAACCCAATGGAACAACGAACTGATATTTCACTTGAGACCAAGAAAGGAGTGAACAAGTATCTGCTCGTACAACCGAGCATAATAGTGCATTAAGCAAAAGTTCAATTAAAGTTGTTCTTTGTTGAAACAGATTTTGTTGTTTTCAGGAGGTTGCAGAAAATATTTCCTTTGCATATTTTCCAATAATTTGGGATATACTGAAATTAATACTCAATTAACTGAGTGTGCCCATAATAATATGGCTAAGTGCTTTCTAGAGCTGCCAACCAGACGTTTAATCAGCTGAATTTTGAGCTTTTATTTTAATCACACTATTCATCCTGCTAGTCTCCAGTACTGTTCATTCAAATTGTGTTTCCGAGAAGCAGTCTCTTGAAGACGATCTGTTTGCTCTTTGCAAAATTGAAAATTGCAGCCTGCGTGAAAATCACAAGGCTTGCAGAAGAACTTATTTTATTCCATTTAATAAAGGTTATTACTAATTTCAATGCAGATATCTGTTGACTCAAAGAACTGGTTCAATAAGTGCTTCCAACAGTGAGATGAAAATCACATTACACGTCCTGTGGGGCACATTATTTTAGCACTGGATTTAACGATAGCACGTCAGAAAATCTGTCCATCTGAAATTCTGACATTCAAAATTCATTCAAACCTCTTGAGTAAATGCATCAAAAACATACAAATATGAGCAGGCCAATCAGCCCTACTAATCTGCTCTGCCATTCAATGAGAGGTTGGCTGATCTGCCTTCTGAACCTACAACCTCTAGAAAATGCACAGGACACAAATTCACTGGTGGTCTCCAATCCTGACCCCCCTGAACAGGAGAGCATTTCATTTCCTATCCTGGACACACTGTAGATATCTACATGTCCGTTGTGGTGGAACCTCTGGCACTTAGCTGTCATCATAACTGCCTAAGCTATGCAAAATCAAGGATAGCGCATTTTCTGTTTCAAAACAAAACCTGCAATCCTCAAAACTCAACATTGAAAGCATGAGGGGAAATGAGCAGATCTGGCAGCCTTCCACAAGATGATGTGTAGTAGTTGACCACTGCAGGTAAACCACCTTCCTTGGAACAGAGGGTCATTGCAGATAAGCAGCTGATAAAATGCATCAGAGGACTATTAGTCAATTATCTAGAATGAATCACTTTCAATCAGGGAGTGATGACCTTACCAACACTGTGAGAAATACGAAGCCAAGACACCTGAGTGAAACAGTGCTGGTACCTTATTTAGATGATCTCTCATATAGGAGAATGGCACAGTGGTAGTATCCCTATTTTTGAATCAGGAAGCCTGGGTTCAACTCCCACTTCTTCTAGAGCTGTGTAATATCATCTTATGAGAGAACATTATGAGAATGTTTGCTTTTTTCCAAACCTCGCATTCACTTGATAAGTGGAGAGGGCTCCCATTGCAAGGAAGAATACTTAGAATCATAGAGATGTACAGCATGGAAACAGACCCTTCGGTCCAACCTGTCCATGCCGACCAGATACCCCAACCCAATCACGTCCCACCTGCCAGCACCCGGCCCATATCCCTCCAAACCCTTCCTATTCATATACCCTTCCAAATGCCTCTTAAATGTTGTAATTGTACGAGCCTCTACCACTTCCTCTGGCAGCTCATTCCATACACGTTTCACCCTCTGCGTGAAAACGTTGCCCCTTAGATTTCTTTTATATCTTTCCTCTCTCACCCTAAACCTATGCCCTCTCGTTCTGGACTCCCCCACCCCAGGGAAAAGAATTTGTCTATTTACCCTATCCATGCCCCTCATGATTTTATAAACCTCTATAAGGTCACCCCTCAGCCTCCAACACTCCAGGGAAAACAGCTCCAGCCTGTTCAGCCTCTCCCTACAGCTCAAATCCTCCAACCCTGGCAGCATCCTTGTAAATCTTTTCTGAACCCTTTCAGGTTTCACAACATCCTTCTGATAGGAAGGAAACCAGAATTGTACGTAATATTCCAACAGTGGCCTAAACAATGGCCTGTACAGCCGTAACATGACCTCCCAACTCCTGTACTCAATACTTTGACCAATAAAGGAAAGCATACCAAAAGCTTTCTTCACCATCCTATCTACCTGTGACTCCACTTTCAAGGAGCTATGAACCTGCACTCCAAGATCTCTTTGTTCAGCAACACTCCCTAAGACTTTACCATTAAGTGTATAAGTCCTGCTAAGACTTGCTTTCCCAAAATGCAGCACCTTGCATTTATCTGAATTAAACTCCATTTGTCACTCCTCAGCCCATTGGCCCATCTGATCAAGATCCCGTTGATATCTGAGGTAACCTTCTTTGCTGATCACTATACTTCCAATTTTGGTGTCATCTGCAAACTTACTCTTATACCTCTTATGCTCACATCCAAATCATTTCTATAAATGACGAAAAGTAGTGGACCCAGCACCGATCCTTGTGGCACTCCACTGGTCACAGGCCTCCAACCTTACAATACTCCTTGCAAAATACGTTACTTTGCTTTTATTGCTGACAAGGACAGCATTTGTTGCTCTTTCAATCCTCTTGAACTGAATGACTTACAAGGCCATTTTAGAGTGCAGTTAACAAGTTAACTAATTGTGTGCGTCTGGAGTCACAAGTAAGACAGACTGGGTAAGGTTAATAGATTTCCTGTTTATAAAGGAAAATCACTTGTGGAGCAATGGAGTTAAGAACTGGGGGAGGGAGATGAATTGGAATCTCTTTCACAGAGTCAACATAGACACACGAGACTGAAATGCCTTAATCTGTAGTTCGTTTGGTTCCAAGATCTAGATTTTCCTGCTCTTTGGATGCTGCCTGACCTGCTGTGCTTTTCCAGCGCCACTCTAATCAAGATTTCCTTTCTGAGATTGCTGCTCCCCAGAAAGTACATTGCAATATTCCTTTTTCTTACCAAACAGCCAGCATATACATAAACAGCGGAAGTCCCTTCTTCTGTGTTGCATCTACCCATGCTTATGTACCAATACATCAGGCATCACAACCATTCAATTCCACACTGGAACATCATCCTGTGACTATACATTTCAGCCTTCGCAAAAAAAATACTCAAAGGCTGAGAAATTGCACTGCTACCAACTGAGCCAAACTGACCATTGAAAAGGGGAAGAAAAGTGGCAGAGTACAAAAAAGTTGCCCACAGGATCTCTTTTGCAATTGAAATATTTCAGAAAGGGGTGGATGAGGGATTCAGATAAGTTTAATAATTATGCTAACATTGCCATGACCATTTTTACAGATATGTAAATTACAAGAGGCAAATGCAGTGGGGATTTCCATGAGAAGTAACTTCAAGGCAAAAATGTCAGAACCACAGCACATATATTTGTTCTTTTCTGGCAGAAGAGCTGTCAGAGACAAGCAGCACTGAATTAAACTGACAGATCTCATTGTACGATTTCACTTGGTAATTATCCTACCCAGACCTGTCATGCAACTGACAATACAACTGACGGGGATACTGCTGATTAAAAATGTACGCACTCCCTCTTTTTGCAAATCCAGTTAAGCAACAAAACCAAAGTGGAATACAAAGGTCATTTTTAATGAAGGGTTCATTTTTCTCCATTGTGAAGGTTAGCAGGAAAGATGGCTAAAAATCAGGGAGCCCCCATCTTCTGCTCAATCCAACCTGTACATTAATATCACAGAACAGAGTACGGCATTTTCAAAATGGAATTGGATTTCCAGATATAAAGGAAAATCACTTGTTGAGCAATGGAGTTAAGAAGGTGGGGAGGGGGATGAATTGGAATCTCTTTCACAGAGTAAACAATAGACACAAGACTGAAATGCCTTAATCTGTAGTTCCTGTGGTTCCAAGATCTAGATTTTCTGATTGTTTCCTTTTGACTAATTCTATTGGCTTAAGTTTAGGTTCAGATTCATTACTGCAGTCTTTGGTACTTCATCAAAGCAGAATTTCTTGACATCTAGCATTGTCTGTTTAGATGAAAGCTACCTGTTTCTCTTTGTCCCCCCTCCACACTTTGAGGTATTCTGTGATGCACAGAAGCAGCACTTCCCCGACTGAGCTTACATCAGAAAACCTGGCACAAACTGAGATTCAAATAAGGATCAGCACATACTGAAAGAGGACTAAATAAGATGTATCAACCCTCCACATCTCACTCACTGCCTGGAGAAAGCACATTAGGCAGCCTGCTTTTATATTCTTTCTATTGGTAGAAGGATGGAAATTTAAAAAAAGAACAAAAGCAAACATGCAGTTCCAAAATGTTGTGGAAGATTCTCCAGCAGTTAAAAAAAAGTTGAACTTCTGAATGTTTTGAATTTCACTGGCTAATTCAGCATTTATTATCTACCACTATTGAGAAGGTGGTGGTGACCTGTCTTCTTGAACTGCTGCAGGTAGACCCACAGCACCATTATAGATGAAGTTCCAGGATTATGATCCATATTTCCAAGTCAGGATTGTGAGTGCCTGCGGGGAACAGAAGGTAGAGTTCCAATATATTTACCAGTCTTGTGTTTCTAGAGGGTAGGATCCATCTGGTGTAGCGCCCAATGCCTCCACCATTTCATGATATCATATCGAGTGAATCAAATTGGCTAAGGAATGGCATCTGTGATGTCGAGGACTGCTGGAGGAAGTCAAGATGGATTATCCACTTGCCACTTCTGGCTAAAGATTGTTGCAAATTCTTCAGCCTTATCTTTGAAGATGGGGAAGTTTTGGAGCTTGGTCGTCCAATTAAATGTTTAGTTGTCTTCCATCATTCATGACTGGAATTGGCGGGACTGTAAAGTTTAGCTCTGATCCATTCATTGTGGAATAACTTAGACCTTTCTTTCACCAGCTGCTTATTTTCTTTGGCATGTAGTGAATGCACCAGATTGACACCTCATTTTTAGTTGATGTTCCTGGCATGGCCTCCTGCTTTCTCCATCAAACCAGGGTTGATGGTAATGGTTGAGTGGGGGATATGCGAGGCCATAGGGTTGCAGAATTGAGCTGGAGTATGATTCTGCTCTTGTTGATAGGCTACAGCACTTGTTGGATGCCCAGTCTTGAGTTGCTTAATCTGTTCAAAGTCTGCTCCACTTAGCATAGTGATAGTATCACACAACATGACGGACACTGTTTCAAGACTGTGTTTACACAAGGGTTATGGTGGTGGTCAGTCTAGCTGATACGCTCATGGCAGATGTAATGTCACAGGCAGATTGGGGAGGATGAGATCTAGCATATTTTTCCTTCCTATTGGTTTCTTCACTTCTTGCCACAGACTCAGCCTAGCAGCTCTGTCCTTCAGCATCCAACCAGCTATGCCAAGTCACTCTTGTTGATACACTTGTTCAAGTCCCAACCCAGAGTACCTCAGTGCTCCCTACTGTTTCATCAGCTGAGGGACAATAGTATGTGCAAGCAGTTTCCTTGATCACGAGGGACCTGATTCCATGAGATGTCATGGATTCTAGAGTCAATGTTGAGGATTCACAAATCAACTCCCTCCTCACTATAAGGCATAGTGCTATCACCTCTAATTGGCCTGTCCTATTGGTGGAACACTACATACCGAGGGATGGTGATGATGGTGTCTGGGCCATTGTGTTTAATGGATGATTGTGTAAGTATGATTATATCAAGCCGTAGCTTGACTGGTCTATCAAACAATTCTCCCAATTCTGTCATGAGCTACAGGGAGAACTTTACAAAGTCAACATGGTTGAGTTTGTTATTGTCATTTCCAGTGCCTCAGTTGAGGACTGATGGTCCATCCAGTTTCATTATTTTTATGAAACTTCTTAAGAATCAATACAGCAGAACAGTTTGCAAGGCCATTGAAGTGGATAGTTAAGAATTAACCACATTGCTGTGGGTCTGGAGTCACTTGTAGGCTAGACTAGGTAAGAAAGGAGAAGCACAGCAGTTCAGGCAGCATCCGAGAAGCAGTAAAATCGACGTTTCGGGCAAAAGCCCTGCATTCCTGATGAAGGGCTTTTGCCCGAAACATCGATTTTACTGCTTCTCGGATGCTGCCTGTACTGCTGTGCATATCCAGCACCACTCCAATATAAACTCTGGTTTCCAGCATCTGCAGTCATTGTTTTTACCTAGGTAAGAAAGGAGTTTGCATTCCCTAAGCATGACTAATAAACCAAATGGAGCTTTCATTCAGACACAATTGTTCAGTATCAAGTTTTAAAAAGTTGACATTAAAAATCCTATGATGTTATTTGAAGAGAGCAGTGAACCATCTTAACATCCCACCATCTATCATGACCAGGAAGAAAAACAAATTCAGCACATTGCTGTCTTTGGGACAGCATTGGAACAGATCAGAAGATATTGTGAAGCAAGAGGAGTTCATTGTGTGGAGTTCTTTCAGGTATTTTGATATGATAAGACACTAATTAGATATTTGAAGAGAATATAATTAATAATACTAATCAGCTGGCAGGAGGCTGACAATTACACATCTCTCTCGAACTACTCCTTCATTTCTCTTCATGCACATCAACCTATTGTCAACGGTGAGCATTGTAGAAGAACCATCTTTTTTCTCAGTTGAAAGTTGTCAACTTCATTAACTTTGTCTTACAGTCAGTGCAATGGAATTTGAAGTAATATACCAGCATCCTCCAGGAAAGGCCTGTCTTAAGTCCAAGGTCTCAACCCATGAATAATGTCTGTCAGGAGTGGCTAAGCTCATTGATCTTGGCAGCACAGCCTGAAACGATCTACATTGAGGACGAGATGTACGCTAGAATTGTGCCAACAGAAATGTAGCCTTCAGCAGATTTTGAACATCAAATGTAGGAATGATGAGGATTAATCTATCTCACACAAGCATCTGTACAGCAGTAGCCCTGCCAATTCTGTACTATGCATTCATGACATAGTGATTGCACACCTTGTGAAAGAACTCAACCAGTGACATTAAGTTGGCTTCAGAAGCTTCTGAAGATCAGATGACAGGATGAAATATCAAACTTTGAGGTGTGCGCCCCTAACAAGCTTGTGAAGTATCCTCAGCATAGCGAGGGGGCAGCTAGGAACATGTGACACTCACTGGTCAATGTGAATCTTCTTTGGAGAGCTTGATCTTGGAGCGTGCTCTTATGGCAGTCAAAGGAAGTGTGACATAGATATTCTGAAAGCTTCAGGTTGGAGTCTGGATGTCAAGTTCAAGTTCTGTGACAAGCTGTCAAGGATTGCTGAACCTGATACAACCTCATCTGAGATGGTGCAGACTCCTTTGGAAGCAAAAGCATTTTTTAGACAAAGAAAAGAAAATTCATAAAGAAGACATTCAAAGTCAGCAGCTTATTCAACTTCTCAGTAAGCTTAAAGTTGTCTAACTCACAGATGAGTTTCTGAGGAACAGGTCAACTTTGTATCCATGGGAAGCCTATGAAGCACAACAAGGGGTGAACAAAGGACAATCATTGGGTTGTCAATGAGCACTGTTTTGATCAGTTTGAAGGCAGGATTGAAGCCTGCCAAGCCTAGACAGGATGGCAGGTAAGATGGAATGTTATTAGATGGATATTATTGTTGTAAACTGGTGTTGAAAAAATGTGCAGGAAGCAGAGAAGACAACTTTGTTCCCAAGCACCATAAAATATTGCACCGTTAAAAAGTTAAAAAGGGCATATTTTCTTGGCCACAATAGGTATTAAACCCTATTATATCACATTTTTGCTTGTTTTACTTTGTGTTAGCATCTCTAAATCTTCCTCTTGGAAGAAAAGCAAACACAAGTCAGAGACTTGTGTTGTAGGCAGTAATCCAAGCCAGTGATACAGACGCATTTTAGATTTCCACCTCAGCATCTGGACGGCATAAGTTCAGTTAAGTAAGTAAGTCTGGAATCTAAAAGAAAGCTAGGTGACCACAAAACCCTTAGATTTTTGTAAAAGATAGATGCTCAATTCTCTGCTCTGTTCCTCTGTCCAGAGATGCTGTCTGAACTGCTGAGAATTTCCTGCAATATTTTTTTCATTTGTTTATAGTTCAGATTCACAGTTTTGTGCTTGCATTTGTAGGTGTCAGCTGTGGGCTCAGTTGGTGGCCCTCTCACTGCTGAGTCAACAAGCTCTGGGTTCAAGACTCACTCCTGGGTGTGAGGACAAAGAGAAAAAAAAGTCATGGCTGACATTTTAGTGCAGTGCTTCAGGAGGACTGAATGGTTGAAGGTTCTGTATTTTGGTTAAGGCATCAGTTATCTTTGATGTGCTGGCTGATTTTTATCCCTTAATCAATTTCGTAAAAGCAGATTATCTGGCCATTGTCACACTTGCAGCTTCTGGGGATTTGCAATGTGAAAATTAGCTGCAGTGTTTCTTACACTACAACAGTGTTTACACTTCAAATAGTACTTTCTTTCAACATAAAGCAATTTATTTGTCAGGTGTTGTGAGAAATAATACCTTTTTTCCCCCCTAAGCAGCCAACTTGAACAATCAAACAGCTTTGTTCCACACTTTATTTTATAAGGAGATGGTTCAGCTAGGATGCTGCTGGGAAAGGAGGATTTGAGTTTTACAAGAGACTGGACAGACTGGAATTAGTTTTACTGGAGTGTAGGAGGTCGACAAGTGACCGTATCGAGGTTTATAAAATCATGAGGGGTATAGATAAGGTGAATGGCAAGTGTCTTTTACCATATGGTGGGGGATTTCAAGACTAGGGGAAGAGGAAAAAGGTTTAAAGAAGACATGAAGGCAATTTTTTTGCACACAGAGAGTGGTTCATGTGTGAATGAACTTCCAGAGGAAGTCGTGGATATGGGTACAGTCACATTTTAAAAAAGAGTTGGATAAATACACAAATAGGAAATGTTTGGAGAGTTATACAGGTGGGACTAGTTTAGTTTGGGATTATGGTGAACATGGACGTTTGGACCAAAGTGTCTGTTTCTGTGCCATATGACTCTATGATTCTACAAGGACAAAGTGAGGACTGCAATGCTGGAGATCAGAGTCTAGAGTATGATGCTGGGAAAGCACAGCAGGTCAGGCAGCATCTGAGGAGTAGGAGAATCGACATTTTGGGGATAAGCCCTTCACTCGTGAAGAAGGGCTTATGCCTGAAACATCAATTCTCCTGTTTCTCAGATGCTGCCTGACCTGCTGTGCTTTCTCAGCAACACACTCTCGAGTCTATCAGTCTATCAGTCTATAAGCCCGTATCAGCTGAGCGGCTGATAGGCTGCAGCCTTGCAGAATTAATCTCACTTTCGCCCAGTGTCATTCGATCCAGAACTGTTGATTTTAATTTGTTCTGATAGTTTTGGAGGAACGTCAGGCCAACAGTGTGACTTTGAAACAGAATCCTTCAAATATATTAATGGGATAAAGATGCATAGGACACAAAAGCAGGTTGAGGAATTAAATTAAGAGCCAGTACAGGGATGATGGACTCAATATCTTCCCTGTAGGTTCAGGAAGAATGTTCCTGTTTACGGGGAGTTGAGAACTAAGGATCACAGTCAAAGAATATAGGGAAACCAATTAGGACCAGCAGGAGAAGAAATTTCTTCACCCAGAGAGTAGTGAGCCTGTGGAATTCACTTGCACAGAAAGCAGTTGGGGCCAAGGCATTGTAGGATTTCGAGACTAAGTTGGATATAGCATTTGGGGCGAAAGGGATCAAAAGGGTATGAAGAAAAAGCAGGAATTAGCTATTGGGTTGGATGAGTCAGCCATAGGGCTGAATGGTCTACTCTTGCTTCTATTTTCTATATGCCTACCTCCTGCCCATGGCAAGTCTGTGGAGAACTACAGGAAGCTTAAACATGCGAGCATATTGACTGAATAAAATATCAGAATCATTAATTTCTATGGAAATATTCTTTAGGATATCTTCTTCCAAAATAAATTTTCCAACATTAAACTTTTGAAGGTTCGAAACTCTCAAATTTCAAAAGAAAAATGACCCAGTTGCAAACTGCAGTCGTATATGCAAAACAATTAATTAAGAGCAAAAGCAGGCCACTTTGCCCTTGCATTGTGATACAAGAAATAGCTTATTTTGTGTACTCTAATGCAATCTTTTAGTAACTGCAATTTCACTTCAAAACACTACAATTTAATTAAGACTGCGTTCAAGGCTAATTTTGAGCTGACAGGTTTTTGTTTAAATGTTAGGAGAAAGTGAGGACTGCAGATGCTGGAGATCAGAGCTGAAAATGTGTTGCTGGAAAAGCGCAGCAGGTCAGGCATCATCTTCGGGCATGATTCCTGAAGAAGGGCTCATGCCCGAAACGTCGATTCTCCTGCTCCTTGGATACTGCCTGACCTGCTGCGCTTTTCCAGCAACACACTTTCAGCTTTGTTTAAATGTTATTCCACTATTGCGAGATTTCCAGATTGGCCTTGTCCTCAGGCATTGTTGGAAACATTTTCAATCTTTCCAGTTGCTCAGGTAGTTTGACTGTAAAACTAACTGTGAAATTCTGAGAATCTATGGTTTGCTTGGAATACATCAGCGTATAGAGTGAACCCTAGACTACTCTATGGGCAGCTTAGATATTGCACTGTGCTTGCTTCCTTATTGTTT
This sequence comes from Chiloscyllium plagiosum, assembly GCF_004010195.1. Lineage (NCBI taxonomy): Eukaryota > Metazoa > Chordata > Chondrichthyes > Orectolobiformes > Hemiscylliidae > Chiloscyllium > Chiloscyllium plagiosum. Next base: position 21,680,896 of record NC_057713.1, read on the forward strand.
TTGACTGTAGTGAAACCCTTCTCCCACATCAATTGGAATGTTTACATTTTACAAAATCTTTCTGGCAAACTTTTCTCATTGTGGTACTGGCATGATAGAATTCAAATGTAATTAGATTGCTGAGCAAGAATCTAAGGGGTATCAAGTAAATGTGGAAATTTAAGGTTACCATCAGATCAACCATGAGTTTATTGAATAACATGGTGGGTTCAAGAGGCTGAGGAGCTAAATCCTGCTCCTTAGTATATTTACATGTTTATGAATTTGCATTCCTCTAGTTCTATTTCACTTATTAGTCATTTATCCCATACTGGTGGCCATACTTCCACCTGCCTATTCCCCACTTCACTTAACTCCCTTCATCGGTCTCTGTCTCTGTCACACACATACTTTCCTCCTTAAGGCACTTCTTAAAACTGACCTCTGTGACCAATCTCCTAGCCACCTGACACAATGTTGTTTAATGGATATTGTCTGATTTTATTCTTTTTCTCTAAGAAGAAGGACTGTAACCTGTTTTGAAGCTCCTCAAGAAAGAAATTCTACTGCCAGAGTTGGAAGATTGTAAGTGTTATAATATTCAATACGATGGGGTCTGCAGATTTTCCTGATCAGAAAATCACCAAGCCAGAAGGAGGTTGTGGGAACTGTCATGTCAACAGAGTAAAAACAGAATCTGATGTTGAGTTATTTTGGTAGTTTAGCACTAGTGGAGCTCTGCTTTAGATTGAAGTCAAGGCGTGCTTGAAATTGTCACTGGGTCCAAAGCTGAAACAAATCCCATTTCCCAGCACTACCACATACACATACTGTGCAAGCTACAGCCAATAAACCTTTTGAAATGTTAGAATTCAATCATTTCATTTCCATTGCTATTGCTATTTTTTCCATCACAATTGGCTCAACTCTTTAAATTAAAGGCACTCTTTTTACAATGCAACATAACACAAGGCAATAATCGTTAATTCATTTATTTCATTGAACATATATGCCACTTTTTTCAAAATAAAACATCACAACTTTTATTGGTTAATAGACGCAGATCATATTCTTTGGCACTTCTCAAACATTTCATGGTTCATCAGTCAAACTGCAGCCATTAATTATGATGTCCATAAGATATAGGAACAGAAGTAAGCCATTCAGCCCATCATAAGGCTGCCAACATTGTCAAAGACCCCTCCCATCCCTTTAATCCTCTTTTCCATACTTTTTCATCAGGCAGAATATAAGCAGCTTAAACACACACATCAACAGATTCAGGAGCAGCTTCTTCTATACTATTAGACTAATGAACGGGCCTCTCTAATTTTAAATAATGTTGGTTTTATTTTGTGCACTTCCCATGCAGCCGTAGCCTTGTATTTCTCGCTAATTCTAAGCATTTTATGATCTGTGTGTCCTAGTTTGTTATGATCTGTCTGTGCTGCTCTCAAAACAAAGCTTTTCATTGTACTTCGGGACATGTGACTACAATGAATCAAGTCAAATCGTCTCTGATCCACTGTTCAATGAGATCATGCTTAATCTGATAATTCTCAACTTTACTTTCCTGCCTTACCCCATAAACTTGGATTCCTCAACTGATTAAAAATATGCCTACCTCAGCCTTGAATATGATTAATAACCAAGCCTCTACAACTCTCTTTGGTAAAGAATTCCACTTGGAGGAGTAAATTTCCTCCAAGAAATGAAATTCCTCTTCATCCCTGTTCTGGCTGGGAATGGAACAGTTGATCCAGAGTAGGAAGTTTTAGATCTCTGGTTAAGAATTCCAATCACTTTAAGTTGCCAAGCCCTTTCAGGAAATCCTGGAGAGGCCAAAGGATGAATTGCGAGATAAGGTAAGCATGAGAGCACCCACTGTCAACCAGAAATAATCCAGCACTCTCAAAAGCCACACTTGAGAAAAAAAAAACCTTAAAGAGATTGTAAAAGTTGAAGTATTTTCTGAAGAAGTGTCATAACGAACTGCCACTTGAAAAGAAAGAGTATTTTGTGAGACATTTCCTGTAGGTAGTTTTCCACAAATTTTAGTCTGAGAGCACTCACACAGGGAAGTACCAACACAGTCTGCAGTGAGGTTATTATATTCTGTGGTTTTAAAGGAAATGCTGTAAGCACAGGCAAATTGTCCTGCACGGACAAGTGCTTTCAAATTTTATTTCTCTACTGCTTTAAACTAAGTAATTTGAATTCAACAACTGTGGTAATGAACAACAAAGGGATCCTTTCATTTCATGACAGATGGATTTGGAGAACATCTCCCAATGTAGCCCTATGATAAATACATGATATGCTTCCAACCACCCTGCAAGATCAGTCTTTACCTTTGATGTAAAGTGGTTTGGTTTCATGCTGATTTAAATTCTGAAATTATTGTGCAAAATCATTTTAGCCAAATTTGGGGACGTCTCTGAAAGTTGTAGTCACCAAGGCAAAGCTGCCTCGAAGCTGTGCACACACATAATCGTGGAACAATTTCCAAGGAACCATGCAGGCCACTCAAGTTGTTGCTTCGACAGTAACTTGCAGAAAAAAATCTCAAGGCACGATGCATTCAGAATAGAAAAAAAAGAGGAAGGAGATTACAAGAATTAGAATTAGATTTAGAATTGGGGTAGCATGGTGACTCAATGGTTAGCACTGCTGCCTCACAGTGCCAGGGACCTGGGTTAAATACCAGCCTCAGGCGAATTTGCACATTCGCCTCTTGTCTGAGTGGGTTTTCTCTGGGTGCTCCGGTTTCCTCCCACAGTCCAAGGATGTGCAGGTGAGGTGGATTGGCCATGGGAAATGTAGGTTTACAGATGTGTGTGTGTGTGTGTGTGTGTGTGTGTGTGTGTGTGTGTGGTGGGGGGGGTGTCTCGGTGGGATGCTCTTCGGAGTGTCAGTGCAGCCTTGTTGGGCCAAATAGCCTGTTTCCCAATGTAGGGATTTTATCAAAAGGTTCTTTAAATTAGATTTTATTGTCATGTGTAGTGAGGCATAGTGGCATAGGAGTCCAGGGAAAAGTTTACAATGTCGCCATTTATGGTTCCATCCTATGTACAGGGCACCTAGGTACAAAATCGTAGGTAAAAAGTAGAAAAATAAGGAAATAAATTAAAAGTTTTACATTTATAGTTTTTTAAAACTGAAATGCTACAGGCAAATAGTTGGTTTGGGGAATGATAGCAGAGGGGTGACTGTCTCATTGTATGAATTACAACTTGGAAATTAAAATGAAAACAGTCAGACCAACTTAGAGCTGATAGCTGGTATACCAGAGCTTTCTCTCAGTTTAATTCTGTAAAAATAATAAATTACATGACATTAAATGCCAGAACATTAATTCTCTCTGGCATCTTCAACACATAATGTCTGCTAATCTATGATAACAAATAGATCAAAAGCGTATTTTCTGGAAAAAAAACTGCTGTAAGTTGTCTGCTTATGCCAACAAATTCTGCATGTGCAAATCTTTGCTTTTGTTCGTATTACATTGCACAACCCTGAAGCACAAGTGGATTACATTCTACAAAATAAAGAGATCATGCTACTAATACTTTCGGCTACTTATTGTTCAGAAATTAGAAATTGAGACCATAATTTTCAAAGAAAATTATCACCCAGACCGAGCTCACCTCCTCATCCTCCCAAATGTACAACTAGAATTAGAATCTCTACAGTGTGGAATCAGACCCTTCCTCCCAACAAGTCCACACTGACCCTCCGAAGAGTATCCCACCCAAACCCATTCCCTATTACTCTTTATTTTCCCCTGACTAATGCACATAACCTACACATCCCGGAACACTAAGGGCAATTTAGCAATTTAACACTAAGGCCAATTCACCTAACCAGCACATCTTTGCATTGTGGGAGGAAACCCAACACTCAAAGGAAACCCACACAGACAGGGGGAAAACGGGCAAACTCCACATAGACCATCGCTCGAGGCTGGAATCGCACCCAGGTCCCTGACGCTGTGAGGCAGTAGTGTTAACCACTGAGCCACCGTGCCGCCCACTCAGCTAAACAATTGATTCTATTTCTATTTTCCTCTTTTTGTGCCTCTTGCACGAAATTGGAAATGGTTAAGTGGGTAATACCCCTTTAATTTTGCACATATTTTCTAAATTAGGCCCAATATTCAATTTTAAGACCAAAAGAGCATTGAAAGAACATTACGTACATTTCTGACTTAATCTTATGTGTCCCAGATAAAAGTTACAAACTGATTTTTTTAAACAATTTGATTGAGATTGAAGTGTGCAAAAATGGGATGCTATGTCAGCATTAATATCCCTGTCAGAGGTGGTGGTGCATGTCGGCACAAATGATGTTGGGAAGAAGAGGAGGGACGTTCTACAGTGGGACTTCAGAGAACTCGGAAGAAAGCTGAAAAGCAGGATGTCCAGGGTGGTTATCTCCGGTTTGCTTCCAGTTGCTCGGGCATGAGAGGCCAGGAACAGGGAGATAATGGACTTGAATGTGTGGCTGGGGAACTGGTGCACGAAGCGAGGATTTAAATTCTTGAATCACGGGGTATGTTTTGCGGTAAGGATAAATTATATAAGAGGGACGGGTTGTACCTTAATAGGTAGGGGACCAGCATTCTGGCAGGTAGGTTTGCCACTGCAACACAGCTACGTTTAAACTAAGTAGCTGGGGGGGGGTCAAACTGGAAGTTTAAGAAGGAAATTGAAGAGAAAGTTAGAACAAGAGAAGTCAAGAAAGACAACAGTATCAATGGAGCAGAAAACTCAAAAAGGGATCATGCCGTAAGGTTGAGTGAAGTAGGGATTGATGGGAAGGCTGAGGGCAGTAACAAATTAAAAATATTATATATGAATGCACGAAGCATTAGAAATAAGATGGATGAGCTTGAGGCTCATTTGGAAATTGGCAGTTACGATGTTGTGGGGATAACGGAGACGTGGCTTCAAGTGCACAGGGCCTGGGAAATGAACATTCAAGGCTATACGTGCTATCGTAAGGACAGACTGACGAGCAGAGGGGGTGGGGTGGCCCTGTTGGTAAGGAATGATATTCAGTCACTTGCGCGGGAGGACCTAGAATCAGGGGATGTAGAGTCAGTGTGGATAGAGCTGAGAAATTCTAAGGGTAGAAAGACCTTCATGGGAGTTATCTACAAGCCCCCAAACAGTAGTCTGGATGTAGGGTGTAAGTTGAATAAGGAGCTGAAATTGGCCTGTCGCAAAGATATTACTACAGTTGTTATGGGGGATTTCAACATGCAGGTAGACTGGGAGAATCAGGATGGTACTAGACCACAAGAAAGGGAGTTTGTGAAGTGCCTCTGAGATGGATTCTTAGAACAGCTGGTGCTGGAGCCTACCAAGGAGAAGGCAATCCTGGATCTGGTGTCGTGCAACGAACCAGATTTGATCAGGGACCTTGAAGTGAAGGAGCCATTGGGAAGTAGTGACCATAATACAATAAGCTTCAATCTGCAATTTGAAAGGGAGAGGGTACAATCGGAAGTGACAATATTTCAGTTGAATAAAGGGAACTATGGAGCTATGAGGGAGGAGCTGGCCAAAGTTCAATGGTGCAATACCTTAGCAGGGATGGCAATAGAGGAGCGATGGCAGGTATTTCTGGGTATAATGCAGAAGATGCAGGTTCAGTTCATTCCAAAAAGGAAGAAAGATCCTAAGAGGAGGCAGGGGTAGCCGTGGCTGATGAGGGAAGTTAAGAAACATATAAAGTTAAAAGAGAAAAAGTATAACATAGCAAAGATGAGTGGGAAAACGGAAGACTGGGAAACGTTTAAAGAACAACAGAGGATAACTAAGAAAGAAATACGCAGAGAAAAAATGAGGTACAAAGGTAAACTGGCCAAAAATATAAAGGAGGATAGTAAAAGCTTTTTTAGGTATGTGAAAGGAAAAAAAAGGTTAAGAATAAAATTGGGCCCTTGAAGACAGAAACAGGTGAGTATATTACGGGGAACAAAGAAATGGCAGAAGAGTTGAATTGGTGCTTTCAGTTCCTGCGGATTGGAGGGTGGCTAATGTTGTCCCACTTTTTAAGAAAGGGGGGAGAGAGAAAGCATGGAATTATAGACCAGTTAGTCTGACCTCAGTGGTGGGAAAGGTGCTGGAGTCAATTATAAAGGATGAAATTTCGACACATCTGGATAGCAGTAACAGGATAGGTCAGAGTAAACATAGATTTATGAAGGGGAAATTATGCTTGACTAATCTTCTGGAAATGTTTGAGGATATAACTCTGAAGATGGACAAGGGAGATCCAGTGGATGTAGTGTATCTGGACTTTCAGAAAGCCTTTGATAAAGTCCCACATAGGAGGTTAGTGAGCAAAATTAGGGTGCATGGTACTGGAGGCAAAATACTGACATGGATTGAAAATTGGTTGGCTGACAGGAAACAAAGAGTAGTGATAAACGGCTCACTTTCGGAATGGCAGGCGGTGACCAGTGGGGTACTGTAGGGATCAGTGCTGGGACCGCAACTTTTTACAATATACATTAATGATATAAATGAAGGTATTAAAAGTAATATGAGCAAATTTGCTGATGATACAAAGCTGGGTGGCAGGGTGAAATGTCAGGAGATTACAGGGTGACTTGGACAGGCTAGGTGAGTGGACAGATGCATGGCAGATGCAGTTTCATGTGGAAAAATGTGTGGTTATCCACTTTGGTGGCAAGAACAAGAAGGCAGATTACTACCTAAATGGAGTCAAGTTAGGTAAAGGGGCAGTACAAAGAGATCTGGGTGTTCTTGTACACCAGTCAATGAAAGCAAGCATGCAGGTACAGCAGGCAGTGAAGAAAGCTAATAGCATGCTGGCCTTCATAACAAGAGGAATTGAGTATAGAAGCAAAGAGGTTCTTCTGCACCTGGTGAGGCCGCACCTGGAATATTGTGCGCAGTTTTGGTCTCCAGTTTGAGGAAAGACATTCTGGCTATTGAGGGAGTGCAGCATAGGTTCACCAGGTCAATTCCCGGAATGGCGGGACTATCTTACGTTGAAAGATTGGAGCGTCTGGGCTTGTATACCCTTGAGTTTAGAAGGTTGAGAGGGGATCTGGTTGAGACGTATAAGATTATTAAAGGATTGGACACTCTGGAGGCAGGAAGCATGTTTCTGCTGATGGGTGAGTCCCAAACCAGAGGGCACAGTTTAAAAATAAGGGGTCGGCCATTTAAAACAGAGTTGAGGAGAAACTTCTTCACCCAGAGAGTGGTGAGTGTGTGGAATGCTCTGCCCCAGAAGGCTGTGGAGGCCAAGTCTCTGGATACTTTCAAGAAAGAGTTGGATAGAGCTGTTTAGGTTAGTGGAATCAAGGATTATGGGGATAAGGCAGGAACAGGATACTGATTGAGGATGATCAGCAATGATCATAATGAATGGTGATGCTGGCTCGTAGGGCAGAATGGCCTACTCCTCACCTATTGTCTATCGTCACACTGCTGACTTTAGTTTGTGGCAATCAAAGCCAAAGCAGCAAATAGAAGAAGCTTTGTTTTAGAGATTTAATATTATTTCATATGACAATGTAATATGTCTTTTGGTGTGCCCGAGGATCAGCTAGTTGAACCAATAATCAAATTGCTGCTGGTACCTCATGCAGATGGAAAGCTCACTGGTAGAAACTCATGATGGGATTCCTGCTAAATTGAATCATCCCACAATAATCACCTAATCTTCTCTCTGGAATGCACTGTCACAATTTGTTTTTTCAACCTAGCGTGGTATTCAACAACTAGCATTTTAGATAGATAATTTTTGTGGTTCCTTAATCCGTATCTCCAGTTGCTCTAGATTATGTGTATAGCCTCTGTTCAGCTAAACTGAACTAAGTGCAAATATTTCAAAACAAAATGGATGAAACAGTCTAAATATTTTGAAACATATCAGGGACATTAGACTAATAAGTTCACAATCAATACCAATATAGTCACTTGATTGATGCTCAATCTATCACTGTAAAAGAACACAGCCTCAATTCCAGAATAGCTGGTACGTACCATCTGCATAGCAGCAACTCACTAATATTTGTTTGAGAGCACTTTCCAATCCAGAGATCCTTCCCATCCTGGCGAACAAGACAGCAGATGTGTGGAAATACCAATAAATGCAGCTTCTCCTCCAAATTATACATGATCCTGACTTGAAAATATATCACCATTTCTTCATTACCATTGACTGAGAACCTTGGAGCTTCCTGCACATTAGAATGGTGGGTACACTTTTGCCACATGGACCATGGCATCAGGAGACTGCTCATAACCACTTTCATGAGGGCAGTTAAAGATAGGCAATAAATGCTGGCCTTGTCAGTAATATTCACATTCTATTATTCTTTTTCCCCAATCACCTAACAATTTATTTCTAATTTTCAACCTGCATCTGCAAAAACACCTCAAGTTGCCTTTTGAATCTATTTACACATCAACAGCAAAGGCCCATTTTCATAGCTTGTTGCAAAAGTATACTCTATTCCCTGATATTGAAAATGCCTCCTGCAGTCTTTCATTGATAATTCTCTTCTTTTAATTCAAAAAGTATAATTGAATTATTCAGTCAATTGAACTAAATAATTGGATTTAAAGTATACCAGAGGCTTCTTTCCTGCAATTCAAATCCTCAGTTGCTTGAATTAAGTAACTTGAAAATATCAGCAACAGATTGCATTTCCTTTCTTTTTTCTAAATTCCTCCACTACATAAGAATTGCATCATTGTAATACACTGCACCGATTTCACTCATCAACAGAATTCAATTCTTTTCAAGATCAGTGCAAGGTCCACTGCTGTTTGTCATTTACATAAACAATTTGGCTGTGAATATAGGAAGTATGGTTAGTAAGTTTGCAAATAGCCCCAAAATTCGTGGTGTAGTGGACAGTGAAGAAAGTAATCTCAGCGTAGAATGGGACCTTGATCAGATTGCGCATTGCCAATTGGTCAATGAAGAGTGTCAGATGGAGTTTAATTTAAATAAATATGAGGTGTTGCATCGTGGTGAGGCAAACAAGGGCAGCGCTTATACAGTTAATAGCAGGGCTCTGTGGAAGGTTGCTGAACAAAGAGGCCTCAGGTTGACAAGTGTATAGTTTCTTCAAAGTGCAGTCTCAGGTAGACAGGGTGGTGAAAAAAGCATTTGGCATGTTTGCCTTCATTGGTCATTACATTAAGTATCAGAGTTGGGATATCACGTTGTGGCTGTACAGGATATTGAATGGGACACTTTTGGAATAATACATTCAATTCTGAACACCTTTTAAAGGAAGGATGCTGTTAAATTTAAGATGCTGCAGAAAAGATTGACAAGGATGTTGCCGGACTGCAGGGTTTGAGCTACGTGGAGAGGCCAAATAGGCTGGGATCATCACAGACTGAGGGGTGACCTTGTAGTATATAAAATCATGAGGGGCATGGATAGGATGAATAGGGTGGGGAAGTCCAAAACAAGAGGGCCTAGGTTTAAGGTGAGAGGGGAAAGACTTTAAAGGGGCCTGAAGGGTTACCTTTTCATGCAGAAGGTGCTGCGTGTATGGAATGACCTGCCAAAGGAAGTGGTAGAGGAGGGTACAATTACAACAGGTATCTGGGTGGATATATATTGGAAGGGTTTAAAGAGATATGGACCAAATGCAGACAAATGGAACTAAGTCAGATTGGGATGTCTGGCCATTATGAATGAGTTAAACCGTAGAGTCTGTTTCTATGCTGTATGACTCTGACTCTATCTTATAGTCCTTACCATTTATACGAGGCAAATTGATGTTCAGCAAATTAGTCTGCTCAGGATTTAGGCCTTCCGCATTAATTAAAGCATGGCCAATCCAGCTAATCTGCATCTTTTTAGACTTTGGGAGGAAACTGGCGTATTTGGAGGAAACCCATGCTGACATGGGGAAAACATCCAAACTCCACACAGTCACCCAAGGGTAGAATTAAACCCGGGTCCTTGGCATTGTGAGGCAGCACAGCTAACCACTGAGCCACCACGTCAGATCACGATGTTTACTCACTTATGTGGCAGTGGTCTTCTTTTCACAATAGTTCTTCCCAATTCATCACCAAAAGATAAATAAATGAAGAACAGCATGGAACATTATATTATATACTGCTTTGCATGCCCCATGGCTAATGATGTACATTTAAGATTCAGTCATTGTTGTAACATAGGCAACATATACAGGATATGGTAACAACAACATTTTGTGCTGACTCCCAGCAGTGAAAACACAACCTCTTATCTGAATTAAATAAGCAGTTTGTATCATCCAAGATAATACTGTGTAATATCTTATGCTTTTTTAAAAAGTGTCATATTGAGGTTTGATTTACAGTGAAGAAGGAGACTTAGCCAGAGATAATTTTAATGGGAATTATGCGAGAGTGCAATTTCAAATAGCCCATTTGGAAGATATGTTCTGTCTTAAATGACAGGTGCAAAACTATATAGCGATTAGGTGGGAAATCTCTAGTATATTTTAAAAAGGAGTGTGGACCTTTCCCTGTGCAGATAACTACCACCTACGCTACTTAAATGTTAAAAAAGTCCATTTGCCAAACTGGTTTGGTGCTTCAGCAGTAAAAAAATGCCCATTAGAATCATGTCTTCAGTTTTAATAATCATTTTGCTAGCTCTTTTAGAGATCACCAACCACTAATAGCAGGCTGAAGGGAAGGTATTCAAAACTGGAAGCAATTTCAACACACACCAAGTTTGACTGTATTCCCCAAGCTAACATTGCAGGAAGTGTACCTGAAATAATGGCACAGAGGCCAGTGTCTTGTCACCAAGTCGCCCTTTATTTACATTTGCTTTGTACATGGGCTGTGACCAGCCAGCTCTGAGCCAGTCCCTAGAATCAGGAGACTCTCTGAATCCCCTGTTTATATCTGTCAGACAGGGCTCCCTAATTGGCCTAGGTTACAACCTTAATCAAGGATCTCAGTCAATAAGATCAACCTGGTTCCAATCCCTATAGTACTGTAAAATTTGCCAGCTAATGCATTAATTTCACGAAGAAGAATTTTGTGGCATAACATGTATTGAATAAATGCACATTTTGTTTAATTTGTTTTATATTTCTAAGTGTTTTCCTAGCTCTATCTGGATGATTGTGGATGATACGGGCCTACTATTGCCATGACAGAGCTTCAGACAGAATCTGAGGTATAACCACTTCCACAAAGGCCGCATCACTACTGAAAATCCCGCATTGTGTTCAAATCAACTCAAAGCCTTCTGATAACAAAATAGTCAATGCAACATCATAATGGGCCCTAAGCAACATGAGCTGGTAAGTGGCAGGGAACATGAATGCCATTTAACTGCGAAGCAATGATTATCTTTAACAAATAAAGACTAACTTTCTCTCAAATTTAACAAGCAGTACTATCTTTGAATTCTTTCTGGAGGCATTACCAGCAATCACAGCTTAACAGGACCAATCACATTGGCTGTTAAAGGAGGATAAAAGCTGGTGAGCCTCTGACAAAGTTATTCACCTTCCAACTCTTCAGTTTCCCCATCAACAGAAGACCCAAGCTGTGATGCAATTATGCAATAAAAATATACATGGATTGTGTTTTTTTTTAACAATAACATTAAAAAACTGAGTAAGCCTCTGTTGTATAATTCTCTAAGGGTCTGAAAGGATCAAAACTGAAGAGTGTATTAAGCACCCCTTATTATGACAATGTCATGTGAACTTGGGGAGAACAGGTAAGGATCTCAAACAAGTAGGATTTACCATCTCTGTGACAATTCACATCAATATTAATTTAACTTGTAGGTAGTTGGTATCATGCAAGAAACATACAGATCGTTTCATCTTGTTTTTTTACAACAATAAATGAATTGGAACCAGCAATTAAAATTAAACAAAACTCTTTACCATAGCAGCCTACTGGATAATGAAAGCTTGGAACATTAGGCTGATTTTTCATTATGGAGCACTGACACTTGGCCTAACTGTATTGATTCAGTGGCTATCCATTTGATACTAGCAACTGCACTGCAGAACACAATCAGAAACACCTTCTGAAAAGTATTTTTTAATGTCACACTGGGGAAGTACCTTGACTGAGAAATATCAAGGAATTACAGAAGGGTATAATTAAGTAGCAACATCAAATAATAAACTAACCAAAAAAGAAGCCTGCAGTAAAGACTGTTTATCTTAATGTACCTGATAGCTTTTGACACAATTTAACATGACACACACAATGATGTATGGGTATAATCAACAATAAAAATATTTGAGTAGCAAAAGCATCTACTATAAACTTTATGTAGCAATACCACTACGATTGAATTGTGCTTTGTTTAGTCCAGGCGTAGAAAATCAATAATAAAATAAATGTGTCTTTTCCATCAAGATCTTGAGATGTCAATTTTTAACAAAGCTCAGTCAGTTGCTGAAGTATTTATGTAACTTATTTCTTCTGCTAGAACATTTAGTTTTAACTGCACTTTAAGGTAACCTGAAGAAAACATTAGCTAGAAATTTGAACAGTTGATGCAGGACTCACCTCTCTGATCTTTCTTGGGTTTTGGAAATAATGTGTTTTGAAACTTTTATATAACCTCTGTTATCATGGACAATCACGTTCATCAGAAAACTCATCAGACAAAATAAAAATACCTGTATGCGCAACCTCAGTTATCTCAAGGGGCCTTACAACCAACTAAACATTTTTGAAGTCACTGTCTGTAACAAAAACACAAATTGCTGGAAAAACTCAACAGGTCTTGCAGCATCTGTGGACAGAAAGCAGAATTAATGTTTTGGGTCCAGTGACATGAACGAGAGGCTTGAAGAACACAGCAAGTCAGGCAACATCAGGAGGTGGAGAAGTCAACATTTCAGATTCAGGGAGGAAGGGGTAATACCCAAAACATTGTCTTCTCCACCTCCTGATACGGCCTGGCTTGCTGTGTCCTTCCAGCCTCCTGTTTGCTAATTTGGATTCCAGCATTTGGAGCTTTTTTTTGTCTCTACTCAGGTCCAGTGACCATTCTTCAGCACGATGCAGGTCTTTTGTTTTCTTTTGTTCACTGTCTTTAACGTTAGGAATGAGCTGATTTGTGTACACCATGTTCACAGAAAAAAACTGACAGATCAAAGCTGTCCTGAATGTAAAACACAATGGGTTAAACTGAAACTAGAATAAAACAATAGAGTTGTCACAACTTAACCTGGAGGCAGCTTCTCACAACCCTGGTGATCACTTTGCAACATATATGAATTGAATCAATGAACAGTAGTGGACTTAATAAAGATTGAAGTGTTCTGAAAAAAATGCCGAATGATGTTTCCTTTGCAGGGCATGATTCTCCTTTTCTGGAAATCTTAACCATCAATGCGAGGGTTGCTAAATTTTCAGTCTTTGTGGACTTTAAGCAATTTATGTACAAATCTCAATTTAAGTTAAAAACAAAGCTTCTCTTTGTTATGACTCAAGAGTTATCTTTACTTACAACCCTTTGTATAGAAAATGGGAATCAATATAATTATACAACTTTTTTTATCAAAATAATGGCAATTAATAACTTTTCTCTAGATTGAAAGACAATATGTAATATTGTGACTACATTACTGAACTAGCAATCCAGAAACTTTAACTAATAGCCTTGAGACATCAACCCAAATCCCATCAAAACAGCTGGAGAATTGAAATACAAGTAATTAAATAAGTTAGCTATACGAGCTGGTATTAGTAATGGTAATTATCAGATTAAATTATCACATTGCTCTAAAAATTTATTTTGATTATTACCCACGACCCCAACCTGCAATTTTAGACAAACAGCAACGAGAATGACCCTTGACCATCCTTTGAAATGGTCAAGTCTCCTCAAGGACAACCAAGCTAGGCTATAAATATTGGGCAAAGAAACCAGCCAGGCATGTTTCATGAAGTTGTACCTCTGTATTGTACGAATTACTTGTAGTGAAATGTAGTTGTGATCTTTGAAAGGCATCAGTTCACTTGAACTTGTTGTGTGTCACCTCTGTACATGACCAACAACATAGCCCTGCTCAAAATGAAGAGTAAGGTACAGGCTAATCAGCTGAAGACCATTGGTGGGAAAACTTAGCAACATTGATGCATTTTTTAAAACAAAAATGACATTTTAAAAAAAGTATGCATTGGTGGATGAAAGGCAGCATGGCCTTTTTCAATATATTTATTCATGGAAATTTTGGCAGGGTGTCATGATGGTCTGCCCTCCAACTGCCCTCCCCCCTCCCATTTATTGCCCATCCCTTAATCCCAGGATATGGTTTTAAAAGTAGCAAGGGCTGAAGAATCTCAGAAGGTCTGGCAGCATCTGTGGAGTTAACATTTTGTGTCCAAATACTCTTCTTCAGAACACTGCTCTAGGTCTGGAGTTACACCTGTTAGGCCTGACCAAGTAAGGGCAGCATATTTCCTTTGCTAAGACACGTTAGTGAAGCAGATGGGTTTTTATGTCAGTCAACGCTCGGTGAGGTGTGGATGCTATCTAATTTAAATTTTACCAATGTGCCATTGAGGGATTCAAACCCACATCTCCAAAATACCACTGCGGTGATCTGGATTAGCAGTCCAATGAGACTACCACCACAACATTCATATCCCAACATTATTTTTGGCCATCTTAGTTGATGGATTACCAAAGAGGGCTCATGAGGAACACTGCCAATACTGTGTATTGGACTTTCAAAGGTGCTTGATAAAGTGCCACATTTTAGATTTGTAAGCAAAATTAAAGTTCATTGCTGTTAAGTGGGAAAAGGGACAGAAAGCAATGTGTAATGGTGAATTTTTCAGACTGAAGTGAAAGGTGCTCAACTTCCCAAGATTCATACCCTGTCAACATCATTCTCCAAGGATTCAGTGATGAATACTGCAGGTCTAAAAGTATTTTTAGCAGCAACAAATTCAACCTGGCCAATTATTGCCCCATTAGTCTACTCTTGATCATCAGTAAAGTGATGGGAGGTGTATTCAAGTAGCACCTGCTCAGTTCCACCAGGGCCATTCACCTGCTGATCTCATTGCATCCTCGGTTCAAACATGATCAAAAATATTGAATTTGAAGTGAGGTGTGGTTAAGGGGACAGCCTTTGACTTCAAGGCCATGTTTGACTGGGTGTGGCATCAAGGCTGGTAAGAGTCAGGCCTAGCACATAGGAAGATGGCTGTGGTTATTGGAGTCATCTCAGCTCTAGGACATCTCTGCAGGAGTTCCTCAGGATACTGTCCTAGGCCCAACCATCTTCAGCTGCTTAAACAATGATCTCCTCTGAACCATAAGGTCAGAAGGAGGATGTTCATAGATGACTACACAATGTTCAGTACCATTCGTGACTCCTCAGGTACTGAAGTAGTCCATGTTCAAATACAAGAAGATCTGAACAAAATCCAGGCTTGGACTGATGAGTGGCAAGTAACGTTTGCACCACACAAATGCCAGGCACTGAATATTTCCAATAAGAGACCATCTAACCACCACCTCCTGACATTCAATGATGTCACCATCACTGAATCCCCACTATCAACGTCCTTGGGGTTACCATTGACCAAAATCTCAACTGAATTCATCACATAAACACCTGTAAGAGCAGATCAGAGGTTAGGAATATTGCAGTGAGTGACTCACCTTCTGGCTTTCCAAAGTCTATCCACCATCTACAAGGCACAGGTCAGGAGTGTGATGAAATACTCCCTACTGCCTGGATTAGTGCATCTCCAATAACACTGAAGAGGTTTGTGATACCATCCAGGACAAAACAGCGCACTTGATTGTCACTACATCCAAAATTATCTGCCCCCTCCATCACTGACACTCAGTAGCAGTAATGTGTACGATCGACAAGATGCACTGCAGAAATTCAGCGATGATCCTCAGACAGCACTTTCCAAACCCACAACCACTTCAATCTCAGAGGCTAAGGGCACCAGATACGCGAGAACACCATCACTTGAAAGTTCCCATCCAAGCCACTCACAATCCTGACTTGGAAATACATCATTGTTCCTCCAATGCCGTTGGGCTAAAGTCCTGGAACTTTCTCCCTCAGAGCATTATGGGTCAATCTACAACAGGTGG
Source organism: Chiloscyllium plagiosum (assembly GCF_004010195.1). NCBI lineage: Eukaryota > Metazoa > Chordata > Chondrichthyes > Orectolobiformes > Hemiscylliidae > Chiloscyllium > Chiloscyllium plagiosum. The sequence continues at coordinate 21,696,994 of NC_057713.1, forward strand.
ACAGCAGTGGTTCAAGAATGCAGCTGACCATCACTTTCTCAAAGGCAACAAGGGATGGGCAATAAAAAATGTTGGCCAGCCAATGATGATCACATTGCTCAAGTGAATTTTAAAAAACATTTTTCTGGTGGTAATGCTGTTCCTGGAAATGTGCCAGCCACTGGGGGAGTGCAGTGGTCACCCTATTAACACTTCAATGGCAGATGCATCTAGTGGAGGTAGATTAGCAAAGAATCAAGACTTTTTCTCTTTCATTTTTCTCATCAGCTATCCTACACTAAACCCAAGGATGTCTCAGTCCACAGTCAGCCAGCTGGGTCAACAGTTGGACTACCAAATTGCTCTTGGTAATAATTACTGGAGCTCCTCAATTGCTAAGTTTTGGGGTGGTGACAGCAATAGATGGTAACCAGGAAGACATTTTCTTGCCAGTATCTGATGATGACAAGAGATGGTTCCAAAGTCAACATTGAAAACTCCCAGAGAAATTCTGCCTATATACCATCACGCTGCCAACTCTACTAAGTCTGTCCTGGACATAGTCAAGTATGCTAACAAAGGCTCTGGGACATTGTCAGACCAATACCAGTCTCTTGTTCAACTAATCTGCGAAATAGTTCCTTCAAGTTTGGCTCAAGTCTGCAGCTGTTAGTCAGAAGGACTTTACAGGGTTCAATGGACTTTGCCCTTGTTGTGTCAAGGCCTAGGTCATTGCTAGATGATCATTCCTGTTCTATTCTCATTTCACTTTTCCACATCTGTTCCAAACACCTTAGCCATGTGTTATCCAGGAGACTGGACAGTTAATAGTAAACAACATTCCCTTGGGATTGGAATCTCATCCAGGCCAAATTCAGTCTGGACAGTAGAGTTATTTTCCTAAAGGACATTCATGACACTGATGAGTGTTTTTCCAACAGTCTAGCAGCTTCATAGTCACCAATACTTCAATAAGCTTTTCAATCCAAGACTTCTTTAAGTAATTCAAATCCCTTCATAGACTTTACAAATGGAATTCAATCTGGATAAGTGTGTGGTGAATGTATTTGGGCAAGACAAACAAGGCAAAGGAAAATATTGGGAATGGTTAAGACCCTGGGAAGCATTGAGTTTTAGAGGGAGTCTGATGTGCATGTCCACTGATCACTTAAGTTATTCGGACTGGTAGACAAAGTGTTTAAGGAGGCATGAGAGATACTTGCCTTTATTAGCTGAAGCATAGCACTTCAGAGTAGGGAGATTATGCTGGAACTATATAAACTGTGCAGATGGAGTATTGTGTGCAGTTCTGGAATCCACTTTAGAGGAGGGATGTGATAGCAATAGAAAGACTGCAGAGCAGATTAACCAGATATTTCCTGGACTGGAGAGCTTTATTTATGACAAGTGATTGGTCAGACTGGGGCTGTTATCCTTGGAGCAGTGGGCGGCACGGTGGCACAGTGGTTAGCACTGCTGCCTCGCAGCGCCAGAGACCCGGGTTCAATTCCCGACTCAGGCGACTGACTGTGTGGAGTTTGCACGTTCTCCCCGTGTCTGTGTGGGTTTCCTCCGGGGGCTCCGGTTTCCTCCCACTGTCACAAAGATGTGCAAGTCAGGTGAATTGGCCATGCTAAATTGCCCGTAGTGTTAGGTAAAGGGGTAAATGTAGCGGTATGGGTGGGTTACGCTTTGGCGGGTCGGTGTGGACTTGTTGGGCCGAAGGGCCTGTTTCCACACTGTAAGTAATCTAATCTAAAAAAAAATCTAATCTAATCTAATCAGAGCAGACTGAAGTGAGACATGATTGACAAAATTTTTAGGGGCATATGCAGAGAGGAGAATCATTTCCCCTTGATGCAGGATTCATTGACCTGGGGGGCACAGATTTAAGGTAAGGGGTAGGAGATTTTGAGGGGACGAGTGAAAAGTGTTTTTCACCCAGATGGGTGATGGGAATTTAGTACACACTACATGTAAGAGTGATAGAGGGAGAAACCACATAGCACTGAAGTATTTAGAGGTGCACTAGTGATGCCAAGGCACATATATGCCAAGGATATGGGCCAAGAGTCAGAAAATGGGATTACAATAGTTGGGTGGTTGTTTTTGAACAATGCAGTCCCAACTGGCCGAACAGCCTTTTTTTTTTGTGCTGTGGATATCTATGATAGTGAGATTTGAAACTTATGTCTCCAGAATATTAATCCAGGCCATCAAAATACTGTTGTAAGAAAATTATCACTTTGCTCCTGAAGAATTTAAGTAAATTAAATGAAAGCAAGCAAGCACCGCAAACTATTTAGAAAAGAGTCTTCACCACCAGATTCAAAAGATGAAAACAAAAAATTATCGGCATGTCACTTTGATAGCTCCTAGTGGACAACTGCTTCTAAGGAATCGTTTAGATACTGACTGGGGGAGGTAGGCGTTAAGATCTTAAGGGCAAATTGATGTGCTTCATCATGTTACTAAACCGTGTACAACAATCCAAACCAATAGAAACTGCCTCAGGAAAGGATTTCACCATAATACTATAATTATGTGCACCATAATCAGTCACCAATGATCGGTGATCCAATGTAGATGAGAAATCAGTTTCTTTACCCAGTAAATTATCAAAGAATTAAGACTCAATAGGAATTACTGTGCTATTGGTTATGGAGGTTCTTGAAACAGTGAAGTTTGTACATGACATTCAAATTTGGATGATAGATAAGATAATATTTTGCTGCAGTATTACTTTTCAGAATGTAACGATTTTGAAACATTGAACATAAGCTACCTGTAATAAGGGGGATGGGTATTTTTACCATCAGTAATTCTCTTAGCTTTTAATAGGCTTGTCTATCTTGAAACACCTGAGTACCTTTACCACTTTGTATATTATTTCCTGAAAATGCTTTAGGTTTCAAATGAATTGTGCATATTTTATAGTTATAACTGGCCCCAGTTTAAATGCCTTTCAAACAGAGGACTCTAAATGTTTTCTTGCTGCTCCAGAGCTAAATTTATTGCTGATTTAAAGCAGGCTTAATTTCCATCTCTTTGGTAGTCTATCTCCAATGTCTTCAATGACCTGTCCAACCTAGCAGAGCTTCACTACTATGCTGCTTACCTGGTCATAATTACAGCCAATGAAATCTTTCTTGAATAAGATGACAGTTACCGCCATGCCATTCTTGGCTTTCTCTGAAAAGCACATTAATATTTGTTGTAACCTCCTTACAAACAACAACTCAAACTGCCCTATCTTCCTTTGTCACTGCTTTTCAACCCAGCATTGGCTAGAAGTCAACATCCACAGCTTCCTCACCACCCTACTTACCTGACCCACCACTTACTCCCTCACAATATGCTAGTAGGTCATTCACTGCTTCCTTTGCATGTCTCTCCCGAATATCCACAGCCTTAGTTTGAGTGACTGTATTAATATCTTGGCTTTGACTAAACCTTGGTTTCCAAGCAGCAACAGTTACCCTGGCCTCACTGCCAAGCTCGACTTAACCATCAATGTCCCCATTCAAAATATTGTGGTCATGGCTCCATTATTCTGCAGCCTCTCTCTCACTGCTTAGGTACCTCCTCATTCAGAAAAGCCACCTTGTTCAATTCCTCTTATCTCTATTGTAATATCCACAGTGTGTAACATGCCCTCAAGTATTGTTCCTAGTTTTGTAACTGAATAAGTTTACTCTCTCATCCTCTATACTGATCAACTACACATTCTCAGTGATTTCAAACACCATTTTAACTTCCCTGCCCCTTCCCCTCCAAGTGCATTATCCTCCTATTTTCTTTCAAACATTCCCCCCCATACGGATACATTTACCCATGTTCATAGCCAATGCTTCAGCCCTGTCAACATAAACTTCTCAGCTCTGGACAGTGCAGAAACCATTTCTGACCAATTTTTACTGTCACACATCACCAAACATTTTCCTATGCCATTTGTTTGCCATCTGTTTCTGGAAAAATGCATGGTCCTAACTCGTTTATAACTGCTCTTTCAAACTCCCAATGGCATCTGCTTGGCATTCTGTCCAATGTAATGCTTATTCAGCTGTGGGATGATTGCACAGTGCTAATATAACTGGACTTGTAATCCAGTGTCCTGGATTAATGCCTGGGAGATGCAAGCTCAAACTTATCATGGCATTAGTGGTAATTTTAAATTCAATTAAGAAATAAATCGGGAATTAAGTGCTAGCCTGGTTAATAGTGATGAAACTGCTGAGCTTTGAAAAACACATCCTGTTTACAAATCTCCTTCATAGGAGGAAATGTGCTATCCTTATCTGGTCTCAACCATATATGATTCCAGGTGGACACCAATATAGTTGACTCTCAACTGCCCTTTGAAATGTCCTATCTGTTCAGTTCAAAGGCAGTTAGAGACTGAGAACTATCATCTTCATTTTTTCATTTTGCTTCTCGCAAACTGGTTGATATTAGTTTTAAGTACAAGATGTAAGAATAGGGTAAATTGGTTATCCTAACATCTGCAAATGTTTCAATATTATTGATTTCTCAGCCTATCATAAAATTTAGCTTTGCCTATTTTGTGAAATACCAGTCAATTTAGATGCAATAACTATTAAACGGTTGAATTAAGACTGATCTTAAAGCAATGGTCAGTTTAAACAATCAACCTAATTAAAAAGAACTTTAATTAGTTGGTAATAAGTCCCACAGAAGGGAACATTTGCAACATCATATCAGAAGCAGGATTCTGGGATAGAAAGATATAGATTTATAATTAGAAGTATCATTTCAGAGACTTATCACAAGAGTGAAATTATTCATAAGATATGAACATAAGATAACAAAGTTGGGGAAATGCATCCAGTCATCAGAAAAATATCTTGTTAAAAATTGAGTTATTTGATAAGGGTCAATAGAAGTAGCTTATTAGAATTCACCTTATATGAATTACATTAAGTAATGTAAAAATTTCATAGATTGTCAGCCAAGAACAGTAATAAAAAAAAAAGTGTCTGAGATAGAATTCAAAAGACTATGGTCATTATTCAGACTCAGAAATATACCATGTTTGAATCCTCTAGTGACAGATCAGTAGGTTTTGTTGTAAGTACTGCCGTTAATGGTATCTTTAATTATTCTACACTTACACATTATGTGACATTTGTCATTCAATGCTTCCAATGGTACTGATTAATGTATAAATTATAATAATGTAGCCCTCCCAAAAAGAAAGATATCTGAAAAACCACTAGATCTATCTGGACCATTTCAGGAACACTTACTTGCCAAAGGTAGCTTGCAATTTTTATTCACCACCACCAATTATTCCCTTGTTCCCTCTTCTCTCATTAAGTCCCTCTTCCTGTGCTGTTTCTTCTTTAAGACCTATTTCCACCAACCCTTTATTTAGCTTAATACTTATTTTCCCTTCTATCACTGCGTGAATTTTGGTTCATTTCCTTCCTCCATCCAGCATTATATTGTTTCTGTACTGTTAGAAGCAGACTAAAAACCACTAACCCTGTTAATATGATAGGCAGATGCAGACACAGGGAAAGGAAGGCAATCAGTCTCCTAAGCTCCTCTCACCAACTATCTACTCACTTTTGCATCTCGCGGTTCCACCCAGCGTTAGATTGCAGAGGTTTCTGCATTCCTCCCCTAGGTAAGCAATGTTTCAGTATTTGTTCTCAGCACATAAGCATCAGTGATCAGATTACCATGTGTTGTCCACCCCTAATTGCCTTGAAAAGTTAATGGTGAGCTAACTTCTTGAACCATTGGGATAAATAGACTGACATCTTTGACCCAATGACAGATGAAGGAACAGCAATTTGGTTTCAAGTCAGGATGGTGTGCAACTTGGAGGATAAGTGGAGCGTGATGGTGTTAACATGGATCTATGTTTGATATTGTTTCAGAGGTGTTCTTTGACCTTGCAATTTGTTAAGAGCAGCCACCATCACCTCACCTATAGGTTTAACAAATGTTTCCATAGTTGGACCAAAGCTGTAATGAAGTCAAGACAGAAGTGGTCCTGGCAGCACTCTCAAGCCTGTGAGGAAACAGGTTATTGCTATGGCTGTGCTGCATGATAATACTATTGAGAACTCCTTCAACCATTTCTTAATTATTACACAAAGTAAATTGAAATAACTATCTGTGATGAAGGCGACCACAGGAAGAGACCAAGATCCATCATTGCCTTGAAACTTCTGACTGAAGTAGTAAAGATGAGTCTTTTGCATTGGTGTGCTGGGGTCCTACACAATTGAAGATGTGGATACTTGTGGAAGCTCTTTCTGTGGTTGGTTATTTAATTGTCCACCATTCATGACTGGACGTGGGAGGGCTAACTGAGCTACAATCAGATATGGCAAAAGTGAGGACTGCAGATGCTGGAGATTAGAGTCGAGAGTGCGGTGCTGGAAAAGCAGAGTAGGTCTGGCATTATCCGAGAAGCAGGAAAATCAACATTTCAGGCAAAAGCCCTTCATCAGGAATGAGGCTGGGAGCCTCTCGGGTGGAAAGATAAATGGGAGGGAGTGGGGCTAAGGGGGAAGGTAGCTGAGAGTATGATAGGTGGATGGAGTTGGGGGTAATGATGATAGGTTAGAGGGGAGGGTGGAGTGGATAGGTGGGAAGGAAGATGGACAGGTAGGACAGGTCATGACTGCGGTGCTGAGCTGGAAGGTTGGAACTGGGATAAGGTGGAGAAGGGGAAATGAGGAAACTGGTGAAATCCACATTGATGCCATGGTGTTGGAGGGTCCAGAGGCAGAAGATGAGGCGTTCTTCCTGTGGGAGTTGGCTGGTAAAGGAGTGGCAATAGAGGAGGCCCTGGACCTGCATGTCCTCAGCGGAGTGGGAGGGGAGTTGAAGTGTTCGACCACGGGATGGTGGGGTTGGTTGGTGCAGGTGCCCTGGAGTATTCTTTGAAGTGCTCTGCAAGTAGGCATCGTGTCTCCCCAGTGTAGAGGAGACCACATCAGGAGCAACAGATACAGTAAATGACATGTGTGGAAATGCAGGTGAAACTTTGATGGATGTGGAAGGCTCCTTTGGGGCCTTGGACGGAGGTGAGGGGGGGAGGTGTGAGCACAGATTTTGCAATTCCTGCGGTGACAGGGGAAGGTGCCAGGAGGGGAGGGTGGGTTGTTGGGGGGACGTGGACTTGATGAGGTAGTCGCAGAGGGAACGGTCTTTACAGAAAGCAGATAGGAATGGGAAGGGAAATATATCTCTGGCAGTGAGGTCCGTTTGTAGGTGGCAGAAATGCGGAGGATGATGCGATGTATACGGAGGTTGATGGGGTGGAAGGTGAGAACCAAGGGGTTCTGTCCTTGTTGTGGTTGGTGAATTAACCTGGACCATTTCAGACACCTCCCTCCCCTTCCTGGACCTCTCCAAATCTATCAACAGTGACTGGCTCAGCACTAACATTTTCTACAAACCCACCGAGTCCCACAGCTACCTGAATTACACCTCATCCCACTCTGCCTCCTGTACACTTCCCCTTATTTCCAATTCCTCCTCTTCTGCTGTATGTGCTCCCAGAAGGACCAGTTCCATCACAGAACACACCAGATGGACTACTTCCTCAAAGACTGCAAGTTCCTCTCCCATGTGGTTGCTGATGTCCTACAGCGCATCTCATCCACTTCCCACACCTCCGCCCTCAAACCCAACTGCTCCAATGACAGAACACGCCAACCCCCACACAACCAACCCCACTGACTCACTGCCAAACATTTCAACTCCCACTCTGACTCCGCCGAGGACATGCAGGTCTTGGGTCTCCTCTATTGACACTCCCTTACCACCCGACGCCTGGAATAAGAACGCCTCATCTTCCGCCTCGGGACTTCATGTCTACGAATGGCTCTTGCCCTCCTCCTGCAATCCACCTATCACCTTCCCACCAACTCCAACCCATCCCCACATTTCTCTCTCATCCTCCTTCTCCTTCTACATTCCTGATGAAGGGCTTATGCCTGAAACATCAACTCTCCTACTCCTCAAATGCTCCACCCTTTCTTACTCTGCTAAATGACTAAATCTTCCTCCTCTCTGCATTTCCTTTTCAATCACTTGGGACACCTTATCACCTTTCTTGCTCAGGCATTACCACAAATAGCTCTTCCATCCACTTCCATAATGTTTAGTCCTTCATTTTGATCCATTGCAGGAAATACTGGCCCCTCCCTTGGAAAGATGTCTCCATAGAACCCCAGTGGAACTACCCATAATTCCTGGATTGATTGCATTTGACCTGCAGGACAGACTGTGGCCTAATCTTAGATTGCAAGGACTTAGACTCAGGACTCTCATAGGATCAAGTGCTTGACCAATCGTGACCAATATTGGGAACTTGAATTGGACGAGTCCACACCTGAGTGTGACCATACCTGCTTGACCGCATTCCCTATTGACCCCAATAAGGACAGTTCTCCTTTGATCTTGACACATGACCATTTGCTTGAAATACATGTATTGTGTTTGCCAGATAAACTACTGGCATAAACCAAGGGTGTGGCATTAATGTAGCATGAAGCCACACAGCGTCACAGCCACCCCATTCAGTGCTTCACTCCATAGCAAGCTGCCTGCCTCATTATCTTTAGAAAAAAAATGCTTGCCACAGAGGCTGATAGCCTTTAAATAAGCATTAAAGATCCTATACATTGAGAAGGCAATGTGAGACAGGTTATAAAACCATAAGTTAAAGCTGAAGTCAGTGAGTGTGCAATAATAAAGGAATGTGAAGCAGGTAGAGGTTGATAGCCTCAGAGTAACCACAACCCAGAGGGCAAGCTAAGATCAGTAAGATGCATCCTGTATAGGTGCACAAAGTGACCTAGCAGAAGCATGCAACACATAGATGCCCATAAGCTCCAAAGTAAAATACAGAAGAGGCTGAAGCAGTGTGAAAGATACCTCAAGAGCAGGTATGATGATCTGGTGAAGGTGGTAGTTTGCTGATGCCAACTTCTGTGGATGAAAGGTTAGGGAGGACGATGGCCATATAGGAAGGTTGTTGTGAAGAAGCAGTTGGATTATGGCTGGAACAAGCTCTCAGCAAGCTGCACATAGTACACATTCTGATACACACATTGTGAATTTGCACCATCTAGCTTCTCAATGGAAGAGAGGAAAATTGGAAATGTCTTATTAATAAGGTGTTCGGGTTATGCTAAACATTACCCCATTGCAGGTGGGTCTTTAATGAGAAAGAAATGCAGGGCAATAAAGCTACCCACAATCAATGGCTAAAAGTAAATTCAAAAATATTTTCCCAACATCAAAAACCTGTTATTTTCACCTTTCTCACAGTTGGTCTTGCCACACCAGGGAATGGAAAATTCTATCCCAAATATTTGTTTAGTTTCTCCATTAGTTTATTACTCTCTATTATAAATTCTACTCTCTGCATGTGCAACAACCATACATCTGTTCGTCATAGCTATCTTTTTTCTTTGTACATATCTAGAGGAGCTTTTACAATCTGTCTTCATGTTATTGCTGCCAAATATTCACATTCTCTCACCCTTTCCTTATCAATTTTTTTGTCCCATTTTGACTGCGTTCCTTAAGGTTTCTTTTGTGATGGAAAAATGTTTATTTTTCATGGAATCCATCCATTGGATGTTGGTGTCACTGACAAGATCAGTATTTGTTGCCTCTCTTTACCTGCCCTTGAGCTGAGTTGGTAGGGCATTTCAGAGAACAGTTAAGGGACCAGGTAAGGATTTCATTTCCTCAAGGACATCAGTAAATCAGACAGGTTTTTAAAATAATCGACAGTGATTTCATTGTCATCAATACAATCTAAGCATTGCTAGGTTTGTATTCAAGATCTGATTAACTGAATTTGAATTCCACCAGCTGCCATAGTGGGATTTGAATCCACGACCTCATAACATTGGCCTGGACTTTCGAATCATTAACCCAGTGGCATTTCCACGGTGCTACCATTTCACCCTCAAGCTGGCTCAGAAGTATGAGGATCAGTGCTAAATGTTGGCAAACCAGTCTGCCAAAGAAGTGAACTGCAGCTGTGCACGATGAGATGTTGAGTATGTGATGAGATTAGATTCCCTACAGTATGGAAACAGGCCCTTCGGCCCATCAAGTCCACACCGACACTCTGAAGAATAACCCATCCATACCCCTTTCCCTCTGACTAATGCACCTATCACTATGGGCAATTTAGTATGGCCAATTCACCTAATCTGCACATCTTTGGATTGTGGGAGGAAACCGGAGCACCCGGAGGAAACCCACACAGACACGGGGAGAATGTGCAAACTCCACACAGACAGTCGCCCCAGGCTGGAATCAAACCCAGGTCCCTGGTGCTGTGAGGCAGCAGTGCTAACCATGTTTATATTCCTGTCCTTGTTTGACATTTCTAGGAAGGAAGGGGACACTTGCTGATGTTTCTGTCAAGTAGCTGACTTGAGCTGTCCAACAACCAAAGTCAGTCAAACCAGCACAGGGACCTTCTTCGCAATGTGGCTTATTACCATAGTGTACCACACAATAAATACAATTTCTTCTTAAAAGCCCACATGCACAGTAACGATAAGTGAGACATTTGCGGAGTCTACATTAAGACAACAATCCCATTATAATGCTCTTTATACAGCAGCCTCTAATCTTTGAATGTGCTACATTGATCTGACAAAAGAGAAAAAATACATTTTTGAGCACAAAGCCTTTTAAATATTAACAAAAAATGAGTATAAAGACCTTTAAATATTTTAAACATGCTTTGAAATGATAATATTTCAGAAGCAGAAAGCAAGCATTCAAGTAATTGAGCTCACACACTTCCAAGAGCTTAATTCTAAAGAAGAATCATTGAAATTCATCAAGGGGAGAGAGAATAGAGAGAACAGTAAGAGATGAAGGAAGAAGCGGGATCATTCTCACATTTAAATTAACCTGCCAGTTCAGCCAGTTGCCTTCTAATAGTGCTGTTTGTCATTGGAAGCTGTGCACCTTCTTATTGTCATGTTGTTCTGTTTATGTTCAGTAATAGTTGGAATGTTAGCCTCAGGGTATCGGATGTGCATTATAACCAATCTGAAACTCAAACCCACCTGATGTGTTAACGGTCATGAATAGCACATTTCAGTGTGTTAGACGCTAAGCGCTCAGTAGAAAAAACAAATTCACAGGAGTTTTACCTCCTCCCCAGCGTTGCAGGCAGCTTTGAGACAAAGTCTTAGAGTTACAAGAGCACAAAGGGAGGCCTTTTCACTCCATCAAATCTCTACCTGCTCTCGCTGACAGCACTCAGCCCCATTCCTACAAAGCCCTGAATCCAACTTCCATCTAAAATCATTGATTGCTTCCACTTTTATTACCCTTGTTGGCAGAAAGGTTCCAGATCATTTCCTCTTGTTGGATTAAAAAGCTCCTCCTCAGAGTTTCACTGTCTCTCTTGCCTTAAACCTTAAATCTTTTTTACTCCTGTCCTTCCGACTAAATGAACAGCTTGTTTTTTTTTGCCCATCCTTTCAAAACCTGTTGTAAACATTTATTTTGTGCATGTTTACACAAAAAAGAAGGCCCAGAAGGATTCTAACAGGTGAGCATATTTTTTAAAAAAAATATTTTATTCTCCCTTTTATGTGACAAACTCGCTAAGAACTGTGTGAAGCATTATTCAATGCCAATTTGGAAAGTAAATCAAAATGCCCTTGGGCCGCTCAGTTGATAGATTCAACCCCAATGCTCTTTAATACAAACGTTAGATAGGTGTACACTTACCTTTATTAAGAGAATTCAGGATTGGTTCAGCTTCCCTATTGGAAAAATATGCCAGCCAGTATAGTACTGAGCCAAGATAATACATTTATAATCTTCAATTATACTGAGTTAGAGAAAGTCAACAGTGCAATTGGGTCTGAGGTGAAAACGGGATAAGGTGAATCAGCCAGGTTTTCCTGCATTTGATCTGCATTTGAAAATGCCTTGTAGTAACTGTTGAATGAGAAGAGGGTTTGTCGACATGTAATGCTTTTTGTGGTCAAGTAGCCTTGCAACAATTTCATAGGTTCACTACCCACTGAGTGAAGAAATGTTTACTCATCTCATTCCCAAATGGTCTACCCCATGACCTGAGGCTGTGTCCTCTGGTTCTACACTTCCCAATCAGAGAAAACATCCACCGTGCTTCCAGTTTGTCCAGGCTGTGAAAATTTTCTGCATTTCCATCAGAATCTGTCTCTAAACCCTATTGAATCCAGGCCCAGTTGAACAAATCCCTTCATAAGAGAGTCAGTCCAATGAATCTCCATGACACTCCCTCTTTGCAAAATATATCCTTTCTTATGAGGTGAAAACTGAATGCAATACTCAGGTGTGGTCACTGCAGCAGGATATCCCAACTTATGAACATAAATCCTGTTGCAATGATGACCAACATACCATTTACCTTCTGAATTGCAGCTACACCTGCTGTCTACTGACTGGTGTATAAGGACATCAGAGCTTTATGTATATGCAGACTTCCCAGTGCATCACCAGTTAAAAACTTTTATGCTAAATCATGATCTCTCAATCAAATTTCACTTATTACCTTTCTACTTCCTGGTAATAGTTTTGCTTCCTCAAATCAGAACTCCTTTGCAGGTTCTCATCCTCCGACAATCTATTTTAAATATTCTCCAAACAAAACGAGCCACTCTACATGCACAATAAGAGTTCCATTTCTGCTAAAATGCAATCTGTTCATCTTGCACAGATCCCACCTGCCCCAGCACCAGTCCCTCAGAAGTTTGATATCATCCTTCTTATGCCAGTTCTCTAGTCGAATTGTTCAATTCTCCTATTCCTATGTTCACCAGCACAGGGAACTGAGAGCAATCTCAGATTACTGTTTATGAGATCTTGCTTTTTAATCTAATTGCTACTTCCTTAAAATCTACTCTCCGAACTTCACCCCCTTCCTTCTCGTGTTAGCAAGTGGGACATAACCTCTGGTTGGTCACCCTCTCTCAGAAAAAAACGTTCCACAGGAATTCCAGCACACCATTAACCCTGACCCCAAGGAGGCAGTCTACCAAATTGCTGTCACATCTAAGACAGCAGAAACACTTGCGTGTTCTCTCAATTAAAATCCGCTGTCACTGAAGTTCTAAAGAAGAGTCATACCAGACGCAAAACATCAGCTCTGTTTCTCTCTCCGCAGATGTGGCGAGATATGCTGAATTTTTCCAGCATTCTCTGTATTCGATTCTGCCAACACTATTGCCTTTGCAGTCTTCTTCCTCCCCTCCTGCATACTTGAGCCAACTCAGGGCATTGAATTAGCTCATCTGCACCCTTTGGATGAAACATTATCTTCACCAGTATCCAATATGTAAAACTGATTCGAGAGAGATATTATCTAAGGTGATGTTTGCACTGCCTGCCTGGTTCTCATACACTGCCTCATAATCGCCATTCCCTAACTGCCTGCACCCTATCAAGCTGTGGAGTGGCCATCTTATTTATTGTGCAACCCACATTTGCAGTTGCCCCAAAGTGATTCTCGCATCTGCTCAAGTTCTGAAACTTAAGCAATGGCTGAAGTCAAGGTCATGTATCTATATGGATATGATGAGTCACTGGAAGTCATTCAGACAGACGTGTCCCAGAATATCATGTTCATCATCAATGAGGCAAAAGGCATTGTGAGTTAGCTGGAATAAAATAATAGGAGCTAAGGTAGGAGGAATTTATTGTCTTTCAAATATATCCATACAGCTTTGGTGAAGAATGCGTAACATAAAATCTAATCGCAGAAGTACTACATATTGCTTTTGTAAATGAAGAAGGTCTGAAAAGATGCAGCATATCATTTTCACATTCAACAGACAGTTCAAAGAGATAAGAGGCAAGGAACATTAGCACTTGGCAATTTTAATACATTCATCGAATCAACACCGACAAATTACCGCTACAATACAAATGGGAAATACATTATTGATTTATTTTGTTCCAGAACTAATTTGTACAGAAGATTAGAAATCACCTCATGCATATGCTGGATGAGGTGATTGTTTTATTACTTAATTTCACTGCTAACAACCACTCCTGTTGTCCATTGCTTGGGTCTTCAAAATAAAACTAATTCATTACATGTATTATTGTGGTGGACTTCACTGTCAGTAACGATGCTGCAATCAGTTTTCGATATCATTCCCTTTGTTTGTAGTACTAATCTACCTCCACTTGTATTTTTTGTTAAACCTCCCTCCTCCTCATCCTTTAATTTCCTCCTCTCATAAAAGCCTTTAAGATATCTGCTCTCCTTAATCACCTATATTCTAACTGCTCCACCATGAGTGGTCATATATTCAGCTGTCAAGGACCTAGGTTTTGGAAATACCCATGCCTCAAATTTTGTTTTGCTCCTTTAAGATGCTCTTTAAATGAAGACATTTTAAAAAAATTTGTATCAAGGGTGTACGTGTCACTGGCCGGATCATCATTTCTTGACCATCCCTAATTGCCCAGAGAGTAGTTAAAGTTAACCACATTGCAATAGGCCTGGAGTTGGATGGCAGAATTCTGTTTTTAAAGGACATTAGTGAACCAGGTGTGTTGTTACAACAATTGACATTAGATCATCATTAGGTTAGGGGTTTATTCCAGATTATTTATTAACTTTATTCAAACTTTACCATCTGACATGGTGGGATTTGAAGCCATATCCCCAGCCATATTACTAAGCCACTGAGATTTCCATTGTACCACTGTCACACCTTCACTGTCTTATGGTGTCAAACATGCCCCCACAAGACAGTATAAAAGACTTCGATAAATACAAATTATCATTGTTATGGTATTCACTCCTGCCAGTGCTTTCTTGACTCAACTGGTAACATTCATAATTCAGCTGCAAAAAGAAGGGATTGCTGTATATCGGTGCTCCTTCAATCCAAGATGTGATGCAGTGACTCAGGCAAATATTAAAGATCTCATGGCTCTGTGCAAAGAAAAGCAGGAATTCTCCAAATCAATCCATTCCTCCCTCAAAGAGACATTCTCAAAACATGGATCAACTAATCAGTCATTTCTACTGTCATACAGTAATTCAGCATGAAACAGACCCTTCGGCCCAACCAGTCCACGCCAAACATAATGCCAAACTAAACAAGTCCCATCTGCCAGCCCTTGGCTGATATCCCTCCAAACCTATGCTATTCATGTACTTATCAAAGTGTCTTATAAACACCATAACTGTGTCCACATTCACCACTTCCTCATGGAGTTCATTCCACATACGAACCACCTCCCATAAAAAAATTGTCCCTTGTGTCATTTTTAAATCTCTCGCCTCTTCATTTAAAAATATGCCTCTTAGTCTTGAAAATGTACCTATCATTAACTCTATCTATACCCCTCATAATTTTATAAACCTCTGTAAGGTCACCTCTCAACCTCCTAAGCTACAATGAAAGAAGTCCCAGCCTTTCTTTATTACTCAAACCTTTCTTTCCTGGCAACACATGATAAATCATTTCTGAACCATGTCTAGCTTCATAATATCCTTCCCACACAAGCGACCAAAACTACACAAGCTACAGAAGAGGCTTCACAAATGTCCTGTACAACCTTAACATGACTTCCCAACTCCTATACTGAAAGGAATGAGCAATGAAGGCAAGCGTACTAAAAGCCTTTCTAACCACCCTGTCCACATGTGATACCTGAATTGTGTACCTGAACCCTCTGTTCTCGAACATGTCAGGATTTTGTGAAATGTGAAACGATTGGTGTATTTGACTGCAGAGATGTACTTCAAAATGATTGATCATGGAGTTGAAATATTTCAAAGCAGTGTAAGATACAAAATGCATTTTAAAAGGAAATTATCCCACAATATAATTTCACCTTGCATCTCATCTCTCCAATATCCCAAGCAGGTGACCTGTTCCTTTATGTGAATCTAGAAATGTGAACCTGAGTTCCAGCAGGTTAATTGACTGTGGGAGTGAAATGAGACTGACCCTGTTTCCATCTGATATCCAAACACATGTAGAGTAAACATAGGGAGGGCATTTGAATTATTTTTAGCATTCTAGCAACATAGACTGGAGATTGAATTTGATACCAATAAGGAAGTAGTCTTACTCTCAGGGAGTTAAATGACACTGGAAAAGGGTTCCTAACCCCTGCCAATTATGTGGTGAGATTGGTCAAAATATCTTCCAGGCAATGTTTCTGGAAACTAGAAAGAAGGTCCTTTGTATACATGATTATATGTGCATTATCCTTGATTATTATGACCGACAATTAAATCTAATTATAAACCTCATTTGTTTCTGCTATTCAGAGAAAAAAAAGTGTTACCAATCGCAGGCTGAAGATATTGGAGTTGGCAAAATATTCTGTCAAACACCATAAATCCTGAACCAGCAACTGAGGAAATAAAGAACAAAAGAGAAAAAAGTGAAAACCCGGTGAGGGGTAAGAAGTGGGAAGGTAGAGTAAAAGAGAGGGGAGATGGAGAGAGAGGACAGCGTGAGAGGGAAGAGAGGAGACAGACAGCAGTAGGGAGGGAGAAAAAACAAATTCAGAAAGGGAGAGACAGAAATTTAAAATTGGGAAAAGGAGAGTGAGAAATGCACAAGATTAAAAAGCAAAAGCATTAAAAAAATTCATGTAAGACTTGGTACTAATGTTATTTATTAATTGTTTAATTTTGTAAATCGCAAAAAGCTACACCATTAAATAACAATTTCAATTACAGATTATTTGTGTATTTTGCTGAGATATTTGTTATCTCAGATTGTAGTCGATGATGTAGCTTTTACTATAAAGGTGCAGCTTTTACTATAACATTCCTTATTCTGAAATCCTTTATGTTTTGTATCATTTTATTTGTAAGGTTCTATTAGAAAACTGAAAGCCAAATATAATTTAATATTGCTTAGACATTTTTGTAGATTCCCTACAGTGAGGAAACTGGTCATTTGACCCAACAAGTCCACACTGACCCTCTGAAGAGTAACTCACCGAGCCCCATTCCCCTACCATGGGTAAATGACATGTGAAAAACATCACATGAACAATGGCATGAGATCAGCCATCACAGTTTGAAGGAGGGATCAGGAAGGTTTACTAGACTGAAACCTGGACAGAGCGATATATGTTATAAGGAAAGGTTGAACAGACAGGAGGATGGAAGGGAGAGGAACGACTTAGAATCATTAAAACCCTACAGTGCAGATAGAGGCTATTTGGCCCATTGAGTTTGCACTGACCTTCCAAAGACCTTCCCAATTCCCACCCTATTCTCATAACTCTACATTTACCACAGCTAACCCACCTTGCTTGGGCATTATGGGGCAATTTAACATAGCTAATCCACCTAACCTGCACTTCTATGGACTGAGGGAGGAAACTCACACAGATATAAGGAGAATATACAAACTCCACACAGACTCTACCCATGGCTGGAATTGAACCCAGGTCCCTGGCATTGTGAGTCAGCAGTGCTAATCACTCAGCCACTGGACCTGTACATAAGGATTGATGTACACAAGGTTCTGAATGGGCTTGACAAAGTGGACCTGGAAAGGGTGTGTCCTCTTCTAGGTGGGCATTGTTTTAAAATGAAGCATTGCTCTTTAGGGTGGAGCAGGTGTTTTGCTTTCTGTCTCAGATTGATGTAAGAATTTGGAACCCTGTATCTCAGAGGTTAGGGGAAGTAGGCCATTGAATATCTTTAAGGTGGAAGTACATTGATTCCCTTGTCTAACAAGAGTCTAAGATTATTGGGAAGGTAGACAGGAATGTGCATTCTGAAACACAAACAGATCAGGCCTGATCTTATTGAATTGGAACAAGCTTAAGGGGTTGTATATCCGCATATGATCAAATGTTTAAGATTATCTAAAATAAGAGGAGCAACCACATTTTTAGTCTATTCCTGACTGCCTTACAAAAGTGCCAGCAAGACATTTTCTTCACACAAATAAGTGGCAGCCTACCTAGTTCAGAGGCCCTCAACAACCACTAAAGTGGGGGAGATGAGTCATATGTTCTATATAAACTTCACTAACAGTTGTATTTTAGAGACCAACTTTTTCAACAAAAAAAGTGTGTGTTCACTGATACTTAAGTAGTACAGTCACCAGCTGAACGCCACACTAGTTTTTGGTACTTGACTGATCATGAACCATGGCAAAAGTGAGGACTGCAGATGCTGGAGATTAGAGTCTAGATTAGAGTGGCGCTGGAAAAGCACAGCAGTCAGGCAGCATCTGAGGACCAGGAGAATTGACAATTCGGGCAAAAGCCCTTCATCAGGAATGAAGGCAGGAAGCATCCTGGGTGGAGAGATAAATGGGAGGGGTTGGGGCTGAGTACAATAGGTGGATGGGAGTGGGGATGAAGGTGATAGGTCAGAGAGGAGAGTGGAGCAGCTAGGTGGGAAGGGAGATTGGCAGGTAGGACAGGTCACGAGGATGGTGCTGAGCTGGAAGGTTGGAACTGAGGTAAGGTGGAGTGAGGGGAAATGAGGAAACTGGTTAAGTCCACATTGATGCCCTGGGGTTGAAGTGTTCAACGGCTGAAGATGAGGCGTTCTTCCTCCAGGCGTCGCGTGGTGGAGGAGGCCCAGGACCTGCATGTCCTTGGCAGAGTGGGAGGAGGAGTTAAAATGTTGGGCCACGGGACAGTGGGGTTGATTGGTGTGGATGTCCCGGAGATGTTCCCTAAAGTGCTCTGTAAGAAGGTGTCCAGCCTCCCCGATGTAGAGGAGGCCGCATTGGGAGCAAAGGATACAATAAGTGACATGTGCATGTAAAAGTTTGATGGATGTGGAAGGCTCCTTTGGTGCCTTGGATGTAGGTGAGGGGGAAGGTGTGGGTGCAGGTTTTACAATTCCTGCGGTAGCAGGGGAAGGTGTCAGGAGGGGAGGGTGGGTTGTTGGGGGGTTTGGACCTGACCAGGTAGACGTGGAGGGATTGGTCTTTGCGGAAAGCAGAAAGGAGTGGGGAGAGAAATATATCCCGGTGGTGCGGTCATTTGGAGGTAGCGGAAATGTCGGCGGATGATGCAAAAGTTGGTAGGGTGCAAGGTGAGGACCAGCGGGATTCTGTCTTTGGTGTAGTTTGAGGGCGGACGTGCGGGACGTGAATGAGATGGGTTGGAGGGTATCTTCAACCACGAGGGAAGGCGAATTGCGGTCTTTAAAGAAGGAGGCCATCTGGTGTGTTCTGTGGTGGAACTGGTCCTCCTGGGAGCAGATATGGCAGAGGCGGAGTAATTGGGAATACGGGATAGCATTTTTGCAGGAGGTAGGGTGGGAAGAGGTGTAAACTATGTGGTTGGTGACCATGGTGCTGAAATCAGCAGTAAATATGTGACCCAGATTATCCACTTGTAAAGATTTAAATGGAAAAAAGAGTAACTGTGGAAAAACCTGCCCACCCACTAACTCTGCTCTTCATTTTGAGACTATCAAATTGTTATTATTTGGTCCCCAAAGCTCACTTTCTCTAAACTTCAAGGCCCTGCAGAATAGTGTTATGACCTTTTTTTAAATGTTATTGTCTTTGTAAGTTGCTTCTCCAGTTTTCAAGTTTCCCCTTTAAAGCAAAACCTTTCTAACACACGCTAACCCACTCCTCCCCACTTTAGCTTTTCCTCTGCTACTCTCACAGCAGGGAACATCTCCAACAATATCCTTCTCATGGACTATATTCATTTTTTTTACACAAAAGAAACAAAAACCATAAGAGGATGTGGACCAGAGGGAACTATTCCACTCTCAACACACTCCGGGGAGCCAGTTTTAACAGTGGCTGACATCTAAAGGAAAATAGTCAAAAGAATGTCAAATGGTGAGCTCTTATTTCAGTCCAAAATACCACAACTGCACATTGTAATAATTCCAAATATAGCGACCTTGCTGGGCTTGGCATTAATGGCAGGACAGACATGGAAAGATTGAACCTTACTGCTTCAGAGCCTACAAGTAGATACGGTACCAGTGATTTATTTCTGGCAGTTCAGAGACAATTTCTTTTATGCCTAATATTGTAATTACATGCTCACATATTTTGAAGTTCCAGATAGCCCTGGACAGCATACTGTTTAAGAGAAAACTCAACACAATTTCCACTGTTCAATTCCTCTCATCACAATATAGATCGCACAGTAAAGATTTCTGTTATTAGTCTGCCTCTCAGTGCTATTCCTCATTGTAACAAACTGCACAAGGTAAAGGTTCCTATTCTTCATGCTATTTCTGCTTCTCAATAAATATATTCCTTCCCCATGCTTGAAAAAAGGTCACCACATTATTGTTGTTCAAATAATGACTTTCTCTCATGCTTGGACCATGATATTTACTTTTAAATGGTATAATTTGTGCATTTTTACCTTCAGAAAATCTCCCTTCCATTTTTAAATAAATCACCACATATTTTTTACATAAACCTTCAAACATCATTTTAAGTCCCTTTCTCAAACAATCTTTAGCAAAGTCCTTTCTTAGGTTTATTCTACCGATGCTTCCACTTTTAAAGGAAGAAATCCCGACTCTAATTGTTTCCATTTCTCTCCTGTTCGCATAAAATGCCTACAGCAATAACTATAATGCTACTTTAGTTCTCATCCTTTCCCTTGTAGTTATATCACTTATTTTTAAATTTTTAAAAATTTTTTTAAAGTGAATTTTCGAAAATCGTTACTCATGCTTCCTTTCAAAATACATTTCTTAGCTGAGTATTCTGAAGCTGATATCATTGTTTAAACTTTGCCAAGTTTCTCCTTTTAGCTTAAGTTCATGCACGACTGATTGTAACTGGAGGAATTTATATTAACAGGCTGGAAAATAGCCTCTGGGTGGGACTACTTGATTCACAACCAAATTAAAGCCACCAGTCAGGCTTCTTGTGATGTGATGGTAGTGTCTCTCTGAGCCAGGAGTCCCAGGTTCAATCCCGTCTATTTCAGAGATATGTAATGACATCTCTGAACAGGTGGAATGCAAAATATCTATTAAAAACAAAATTCTGGATGTCACTATTTTACAGTATCCACTTTCAGTCAACTGGTCACTTTTAATAAGCAAAGTGGTATATTTTGTAGGGCTCTCCACTCCTGCTGAATATTTCATGGAGGTTACATGGCCTTTCTCCCATTTTCTAAACCTGCCACTGAGACATGTTGATTCACATGCACTGCCCCCCATACTTCTGCACAACCCCTCCTGGTTCTAATCCAGGTAATTGGAGCATATTCTAATATCCTCTGAACTTGCCTAGACCCTAACTTTTATATTTATTTAAAGACAAGTGTAAGATGCTGTGTTCCAGATGCAATTCAATTGGTCCACCATTCGGCTTTAATCAACACTTTATTCTTACAACATTGTTAAAATACAAAAGGAAAAATTAACATACTTTATTCAAATACTTAACAAGGTAATGTACTATTTAACCACTTATCATCAACTGTTCCAATCTAGACAGCATCCCACAAACACACCCTTTGGCAAAAAGTGCAATTTGTGATGATTTTCACATGCTGTCTCTCTCTAGTCCAGGAGGAGGAAGCAACCTGCCCCTTCTGATTTTTAAAATGAAACCTTGCTGTCTGAGCCATCACTCTCGCAGCTGGGAACTCAAACCTTTAGCTCAGCAGCCTACAGAAAAATCTTCTCAACTAAGTGAAAGCATAACTGAAAGCCTTCCTAGGTCTGAATGAGCCCTGATTCCACCTACTCATGGTTCTTTTGTCTTATTTAAAAAGAAACACCTAGGGCGAACTCAAAACTGAAACCAACTGCCTGGCTGAGGAGACACTCTGGCACCACTGTGATACCCTCATCTGCAAGAGACATAGCACAGAATACTACTCTTGAAAGCACAGTCTCATCACACTAAGCTTTAGAGAGTCAGGACATAATTACTCGAGAGCAACTTAAGGTACTCACTTAAGGCAACTTAAGAATTCCTGCTTGCTGCAGTAACCAGTTTACTTGTGTGACTGATCTAGTTCGGGTTCCAGTCAAGGTACTTTTCCAGTTAACATGATACAAGCAAAATTCAGCTGGAGCCACACATCCCCTGGATCCACATTAGCAAGTTGTGTATTTATCATTTGAACCTTACAAGTTTTATGCAGCTGAGGGCCAGGCCCCCATTTTGACTTATCCTTGGACTGACATCTTTGGGTGTAAATAGTGGTGATGTCCAGCAGACACCAATTTCTTTCTTAGAGTTTTGTGAGGCAGAGATCAGTTTGGGAATATGTTTGAACCTCAGAATCAGGTAGGTTTCTTCAAACTTATTTGGCAAACATGGCGTGACAACCCTCCATAATCCATACTGTCATTTTGCCAGCAGTTTTTCTTGTACTTTTCAATGTCAACCTCCATTTCTAAAATTATTGTGGCATGATATTAGGGATTTGTCTTTTTATAAGTGGCCACTGCTGTTAACCCTCATCTATTCTGCCCTCATGATCTGCTGTAAGTGCAATAATGGGGGTTTTTAGCTTCAGCGGGGTATTTGTAACTTATGAGACAATACTCCTGTTAGCTCCTATAACATAAGAATGAAATGTGGATAATGTAGAGTCTGAAAGATGCAATGGAACTTTATTATAGCTCATGATATAGATAGGAAAGATTTAGAGGAATATGGTCCAAATGTAGGCAAAAAAGACTGGTTCAGTTTAGGAAAGCTGGTCAGCATGGATGAGTTGAGCGCAAAGACCTGTTTCCATACTGGATGATTCTATATGTAGATTTATTATAATTATAAGCACTTATGCTTCTGGGCTCAGCTAAAGAATTTGGATGTAAGCTGTAGCATACTTATGTTATTAAGTCACGCTGCAAGCGATCTCAGTAAGAGATAAAGACCTTTATACCATCGGGTCACACATGGTGATGATATCATGAACATGTCCCTTAAAGGCATATTGCTTAATCATTGTGAGGCAGAACACAACACGCAGGTAAAATGTCTGAATTATCTCTGTTCATCCCATTCCTCTCAGTTCACAATGTACGCAATGAAAGTTAATATTAATTATCTTTTAATCCTATCCATAGATGTACATTTTGCTCTCAAATTTCTAACTATTAAAGTTGTTTGTTATATTGAGGCATGAAATGTGAAAAACAAAATCTCACTCATTATCATCAATATAATATGCAGCTAGGAGAGATTAAAGCCTGAGATGCAAAACCAGTAATCCTGAATTTAACATAGAAAGGATACTCTGTTTCTAACTTACATTGCTGTTACACATTTTCAAGTATGGGCGATGAACATTAAGGCAGAATGATGATGACTTCAGGATAAATTTACATTCATATGAAGCGGGGTTTGTCTGGACAATAATAAGTCAGAATATTCATATCTATTGTGCGTTTTATAATAACAATAGCTTTGAAAGAAATGTAAGATTCTCTGTAACAAACTCAGTGAGTATACCAGAACATTAGAAGCAAGAAAGGAAAGTCAAATGGATCTGAAGCAATCAAGAATACCCACGTTCACAAGTTAACAAATGAAGGAAGCCATTCAAGTCATTTTAGCTCTTTAATCATTTGGAGGAGAAAAAAATACTCAAGACTACTTAATCATTTCATTTGTACCTTGTAGAATGGGGCCGCTGAAGTAGACATTTTAAGTTTGTTTGAAAGACAAATAGACGCATCTCAAGAGGAAAGGGATTGAAGGATGCGATGAAAATATCAGCAGTTGGCATTTATCTATGTGGAATGAATGGCTTGTTGGTCCCTCTGGACTTTTCTCATTCATCAAATCTCTTGTGTCTTTCACAATGCACATTAGATAACCACAATGCTAAGTTTGATTTACTGGGCTCCAGTGGAATAATGTCGAATATGATAATATAATAAAATAAAGAACTGCGGATGCTGGAGACTGGAAAGAAAAACATAAGTTGCTGATGAAACTCAGCAGGTCGGGCATCAACTATGGGAAGAAGGCAGAGTTAACATTTTACCTCCTGATGAACAGTCACCATATTCAAAATATTAACTCTGCTTTTTTCTCACAGATACTGCCAGAACCTGCTGAGTTTTGCCAGAAATTTCTGCTTTTGCACTGAATATGCTAATATATTTTCTAATACCACAGAGAACTATGTTCCACAATTTAATCTACTGAAAGTCATCAATCTGACATGAAACGTGGAGTTTTCACTGCCTGTAATTAAACTTTACTTGTTACTCCTTTCTTTATAAACATATATTGTACACTATGCATCTTCGTAACATCTACTACTTTCCTCTTAACATGAAGAGGAAATCATAAATAATTCCAATACCTTTCTGCCAGAATTAATTTAGTGAATTAGACTTCGAGCTTATGTTGGTTTTCGCAGGTTTGATTGGGGAGGCATTAGAGGTGATGATTTAGCCCTCTTGGGATACAAAGAACAATCAGCTTGACTTCTCACTTCTGATGCCTATCTGAAATATCTGGTGGAGGTGGTAAATGTGGATAGCTGGAGAGGACAAGAGCAGGCTTAGCTGTGAGACACCGCATGTCTAAATCACTTATTAAATTCAAAAAGAATTTGGGCACTTGGACAAAACACTACAGAGAAGCCTATGGTTATGGAATTGCAGTCTTGAAGAGATGACCAACTGCAGCAAGTCCACAATAGGTAAAATAGGAAGATGTTATACCACAAATGATTTGGTGATGGGAGAAATAAAACGGTGTTCAGCTGTGTGTAAGAGCATTTCTGGGTATAAAAGAAAAGTCGGAAGATATGATGAGTTAATGCTTACTGCCTCAGGGCAACTCCAACACTGTTTCTGAATAATTAATCTGATGTACAAACCTAAAAACTCAGGAGACTGCAAGATACATAGCAATTCCAGCTTCTGAGACTTGGGTATGAATCTAGACTGGATTGAGCAGACAAGAAGGTGTCCTGAATACAATGCTCAAAATTGTCCCTAGTTAGAGATAGCAATAAGGTGGATCTAGTTGAGCAAAATATGGAATTAAGTCGAGGGCTGCCTGTTATTGAAAATATAATCTATACATCGATGCAGAAGGACACTTTTCTGTCAGATTGTGGTCAAGTTGCATTTACTTTGAACGCTTACTCTGAAACTAACTAATGCTATGACGATCCAGAGTGAATGTTGACTCTGGTGCATGTTGCAAAAGCATGTTTCATTTCTCACAGCTGAAGAAGTTAGAAAAATATTCATCCCATCTCTAAAAACAGCATAATTGATTGCCTCATTCTGTTATATCCTAGGAGAAAACAATATCCTTGAACCATCCTACAAGGATCAAATATTAAAAAACAATTGAGTTTAAATTCGACTGGCTGACATGGATACCAACACAGTAGACTCTAGTGTCTAAATGAACCCATTCACTTTTTTAATATAGGAATAATAGATCATTAAAGACCAAGCCTGTCATTCAATTCTTTAAAAGATGCTCCACTTCCAGAACTGAATGTGCACAAATTATAGCTTTTGATGGAACCCATATAGATGTAAAATGAATCAAATGGTTTTCACGAGCCATGTTTACTTCTTGGGAGAAGGATACTATGTAGAACATAGATTAATCTGCAACTTCACATATTATATTGGCTGTGTCTCGTATTACGACAAGGGGTAAACTCTCCTGCTTAATCTAAACCAGCAACAGAGAAAAGATTTATCCCGTGCAGTAATCTGTGGAGATTCGAGAGGTCAAGAACTATTTAAAGTAAACATTAACAACTTTATTTGTTAAAATTTAACAGAGAATAATTAACTAACAACTATTTACAACTCCTTTCTGAAAACTATCTTTTACTTTCCCCTTCTCCAATACTAGTCTGATAAAATCTCCCAATTAAAGTTTACTAAAAATTAAGTTCTTAAAACAAGCCAGATATCAAATCTTCTCTTCCTCAGTCTTCTTTACTTCTTCTTTGGGATTTCTGTTTCACAGGTCACTGATCGATCAAGGTACCTTTACGAGAGGTTTTTTTGGGGACAGTCTCCCATGCTGGTGGCTTGGCCGTTCTCCTCCCAACTCTTCAATTTTCCCCAGTCATATACTCCCTAAGCATCAGCTTTTAAGATTGTCAACATATTAAATTCAAACTTGATTGGAATTTGGTATTTTTCAGGGTATAATTTAAACTGATTGGCTAATTCTGTTTTGTCATTTCCAGGCAACCAGCTAATCTAGCTTTGACCAAGTGTTACATTCAGAACACTTGGTGCTGTCAGATAGTTCTGCTTGTGTTTCACTCACTTAAAGGTACAGTACATCCACATCTTCATAACACTTGCACCTGAGGGGTTTGTAATATATCAGACTTCCTGCACTGTCAACTAGTTTGGGTTCCACCAGAGCCACTCAACTCCTGACCTCACTACTCTATGTTTGAAGTAAGGGTGTAAAGAGTGAAATTCCAGGAGGTGAGGCAAGAGTGAGTGCCCTTGACATCAAGGTTGCGTTTGACCAAGTGTCAATGGCAATTAGGTGAAAACTTCTCCACTGGTCAGAGTCACACTTGGAAGACAGTTGTCCCCATTGAAAGTCAGTCACTTAATCTCCAGAACATCTCTCCAGTGTCTTCTTTGAGGCTCAACCATCCTCAGCTGCTTCATCGTAAAGTCAGAAGTGGGATGTTCACTGATGATTGTACAATGTGCAGTACCATTCATGACTCCTTAATTACTAAAGCAATCCATATCCATATGCCCCAAGGCCTGGATCATATCTAGGGTTGACCTGAAAAGTGACAAGTAACAGTCACACCACAGAAATGCTAGGCAGTGAACATTGCCAACAAGAAATTTAACCATTACTTCTTGATGTTCAAACATGTGTTACCACAATAAATCTCCCATTAACAACATCCTGCTGGGTTACCACTGACCAGAAACTGAACTGGACTAGCTATATAAAAACAGTGTCCACAAAAGCAGGTCAGAGGCTGTTAGTGCTGCTATGAGTAACTGACTCCCCAAAGCTAGTCTATCAGCTACAAAGCACAAGGGACTATGTCTGGATCAGTGCCTAACACTCAAGAAGCTAGACACCATCCGGGACAAAGAAGCCCATTTGATTGGCACCACAACACCTTCTGTACCATTGACATTCAGTAGATGGTATATACTACTACAAGATGCACTGCAGAAATTTAAAAGATCCTTAGACAGCACTGTCCAAACACACTAATACTCCCATCTAGAATGACAAGGGCAGCAGATATATGAGACCACCAACACCTTTAAATTTTCCTCCAAGCAATTACCATCCTTACCCGGAAATATATCACAATTTCTTCAATGTGGCTGGGTGAACATGCTGGAAACCCCTCCCGAACTACATTGTGGATCTATCCACAGCACAAGGGTTGCAGCTTGTTCAAGAAAGCAGCACACCACCACCACCTTCTCAAAGGAAATTAAGGACAGGCGATAAACGTTGGCCCGACAATGCCCACATCACACGAGTGAATCAAAAAATGTAGCAGCAATAGTACACAGCTTTCAGCAAAAGCAGCCAGCAAACATGCGTGAGTTACAATGCTGTGTGGAAATCCTACACAAAGGAGACGATCTGAAACTCAGCATTATAGAGCATGTTGGAACTTTATTATCACTATATATCAGACAGAAAATAAATTGCAATATTCTTACACTTCTGCTTAACTCTTATTAAAAGTCAGTGGTGCCCTGTGCTGTGAGGCCTTTGCCTATCACCTAGCATTCTTTACTTCTAAAATAAACCTGCAGCCTAAATCTTAGCATCACTCATTCCCCAACAATTGCCTTTGAGCATCTGATGCATGCATATGAACAATGCAATGATGGCAGAAACTATTTCGAAATATACTAGACAACAAAATGGTTGAGAGTTGAGAAGTTGTTATATCCCATCGCAAGAGTAGAGATGAAATCAACTAAGCACTAAATCTTTGTTCCCCTAGTCTATGACACCATAAAATATGTCTTGCAATATATTCCAAGCTGTGTACTATCTTCCACCTACTTCATTTAGAATGACATACCTTGAATTTCGTGGACTTGAATATGCCACAAGAGTAACAGAATTATTTGAGCACAGGAAGTGGTCATTTGGCCCATCAAATCTATGATGGCTCTCAGTAGACCAAAGAAGACAGGCCTATTCCATCAGTCTATTGCTGCAGTTTTGGATATTTTCCTTATCAATCTATTCAGAGATTTGCTATTACACACCTCTGGAGCAGGTCGTGAACCCAAGATTCAGAGATAAGGACATTACCATTACACCTAAAACAGCCCCAAGCTGTAATTTTCAAAGCTTATTTTCCTCAAGTGCCCATTGAATTTCCTTTTGAAGTTATTATCATCTTTGTTTACATCACTGTCATTGGCTGAGAGCTCTTGGTCACTAGAAGATTGGATATTCATTGCTGAACTCGCTTGAAGTTTTTGATTGAATTGTGACATTAGGCGAATACCTTAGCATCATGAATAATATTTGTACACCGGTACGGGTTTAATCATCAAAGTAAAACCATTCTATCATGAGATTAAAAAACATGCAAAAAATCTAATACCTCTCAACTGCACGGTTGTTATCTGTCTCATTACAGCCAAAATGCATTTTCCGGTTCTTTTTAAAAAAAAGATGCTAGGTTTCTTGCACTGTAACAACAAAATATGCAAACAAGCCTGTAATTAAATTTCTGTTCGACTGATATCAAAATTGAGCACAGCAAAGAAATCCCAATTTATACATCTTTTTGAAGCACTCAACCTGTGAATTTTATTGATTTTCTTTTCTGAGATACAATTTGACATTTGCTAGCCACTCTCAGAGAACTAAAACAAATGAATGCAAAGTAGCAGCAAACTAAATGGGCATGATGTCAACTTTGGAAAAAGAAAGAGTTCAGGTCTTGAGTCTGGCATAAGTCCCCTTCTGAACTATAGATATTCAGTTCTGAGAAAATCATACAGGACTCAATATTAATTCTGTTTTTCTCTCCACTGATGCTGTCAAATCTGCTGAATTTCTCAAAATTCTGCATTTGTTTCGGATTTCTAGCATCACCTCCCTTTCCTTTTATGAACCTCAGTAGCGTTTTAAATAATAAAATTCAGTTTCTTCATCGAAATCATAACTGATAATTAGTTTCTTAATGTTTAGTTACTTAACTTAAAATCTCCAACTGTTAGGGCCAAATTTGAACTCATCTCTGGATTATTGTCTAGACCAAAACAACAGAAAACACTCAAATAATTCAGCAGGTTTTGCAACATCTGTGGACAGAGAAACAAAGTTCGCATTTTAAGTCCAATGCAACTTCTTCAGAATTCATGTTATGCATGTGGAACAAAACCAGGCATTGATTATTGCTGTTGAAAAATTAAAACACTGACCCCTAAAACTCCTTGGGCAATATCCATCCACTATCATCATGTGACAAATTTGGTTTCTCACCAGAAATGGAGTGCAAGGTCACAGGTTTTCAATAAGTACAGAAGAAAAGAAAGGGGAAGGACAAAACTAAAGCTGTATGATTCTGTGCAAAGTAGGAGATGACAGGCAATAAAAAGGGATTACCATTCCAGGAAAAAGGAGATAGGAATGGGAGATGCTAGGAAACAAAAAATTGCTCTACAGAAGCTGTAAATAGGAAAAAGTAGAATCGTCATCAATAGTGAAAAACTGGGACATGATTACAATCTCGCTGGAGATCAGTAGCTTAAAAAACCCTAAAATCTTAGTTATTATTACAACAATTAAGAAACTAGATTCCATAGTTCAAAAGATAAGAATTCTTGTAATTAGTGGTCAAGTAATGCTAAATATTATTTTAGTTAATCACCTGAATGCTAAAATTCAAAGTCAGCATGAGTTAACATAGAATTTACAGGCAAATTATGGTCAATTATAAATATAAACTACACATTAAATGGGAAACAGAACTAAGACCGATTTTACAATTGGTTCAGCAGTCCACCTCACTCAAAAAATCCTTCAAAACTGTTTTCTTCACAGAAAATGTCAGGAAATCTCCATGCAGAGGCTAGCGTGATATCATCCCAATAGCAGCTCATAATCAATTCAAGTTCCTAGGGCACAATATGTACCAAGATTAGTAGCCATCTATAAACCCCCTCCCCTCCCCACCCTCCCCAGATGAGTATTAATAATATAGATCGAACAATGTAATCTTCGGGTAATGCAAACAGCTGCAGCAATTGTGTGTTTTCATATTTCCACTCACGATCTAGCAGTTGGCATCTTCAGCCTTCCTATACTGAACCAAGAGCTCGTAACCTTCAAACTCTGGGCTAGCATTTACTGCCTTGAGAAGATGCTATTGAGTTGCCTTCTTGAAATGCTGAAGATCTAGAGGTGGAGTTAAATGCACAGTGTTATTAGGAAGGTTGTTCCATTATTTTGGCCCCCTCACATGAAGGAATGGTGAAATACTTCTGAGTGAGAATGGCATCTAGCTTGGAGAGGAACCTGTAATGGTGATGATTCCATAAATCTGCTGACCTTCTGGAAGGCAAATGGTGTGGGCTTGCGAGAGGCAACGGGAGAAGGACGTTGCTAGAATGTTGGATCAATTGCTACCTTAGTCTGGGTTTGCAAGATTTCTGTTTTGCAAGACAAATAAGGTATATAGGTATATTGAGCTAGGTTGCAGATCCATAATGATCTCACTTAATGACAGAACAGGCTTGAGGAGCCAAACAGAGTATTCTTGTTCTTAAGTTCTTAGAAATTTTGAACACTTTCTGTTGAGATGGTGTGAATGCCATGATGATTAGCTCTGTCAAGACTAAAATAGACAGATAGTTGCTAGCTAAGGATATAAAAGGATATATGGAGCAAATGTGAGAATGTGGCATTATGTTCCCAATCAACCACAATCTAATTGAATTATGGAACAGTCATCAAGGACTCCTGTTTATTTATGTTCCTAGGGCATGTTCTTCGAAGCCACTTTCAGTATTTCTTGGAACATCAACTTAACTAAATAAATATAGTCAGCAGATATGTGGAAAATGTGAAACTGTTGCAACAAATTCTATTACACCTAACAAACTTAAATTCAGGTGAGTAAAAGATGACAAGTTATCCAGGTTTGCCATTTATCTGTTAGTGCCCTACAGCTTAGATTCCATACAGAGCAACCCAGGAGAAAATTAGGCGGCAGATGGTACAGAGGGACTGAGTGGTGCAGTAGATTGGAAAAATATATCTTTTATCCCAGACCTGGGCTTAAGTCCAACACAGAATGATGGGATGTTAGTCCCTTTATCCAAGCGCTATAAACTATCTGAAACACAATGTGTATGCTATGGATTCCACACATATTCTGGTGCAAGGCTGAATACATATTCAATTTGAAGAGTCAGAAAAATAAATTGTTCACTGACAAGGGTCAGACTTTAAACATAATCTCCTTTCCTCATATGCACATCAATACTCCCATTGCAGCCACAAGGACAGGATGCCAAACACTTTCAAGGTCTCTCAATATTTAACAATATGGTTGATATCTCCCACACACATCATTCTGATTGAGGCTGAATAAGCAGGGGCTTTTTTCCCCTGGAGCATTGGAGGCTGAGGGGTGACGTTATTGAGGTTTATAAAATCATGAGGTGCATGGATAGGGTGAATAGCCAAGGCCTTTCTCCTTGGGTGGGGGCTCCAAAACTAGAAGGCATAAGTCAAAGGTGAGAAGGGAAAGATTTAAACAGGAGAAGAGTGGTCCCTTTTTAACACAGAGGGTAGTGCATATACAGAGCAAGCTGCCAGAGGCAAGTACAATTACAACATTTAAAAGATATCTCAGTGCTGAAATGAGTAAGAAAGGTTCAGAGGGATAGCAGCCAAATGGGACTAGGTCAGATTGGGATGACTGGTCGGCATGGTTGGGTTGGAGCAAAGGGTCTATTCCCATGCTTTATGACTCCGTGACTCTCTGCTGTTGCCTTCCCCAAGCCCACTTTCCATTCTCACTTTTCAGACAGTTTTCACTGTTCTCAGCTATGTGACAGAGAAACTATCACTTACCGTTTCTCATAGAGTCTAATAATTGTACATTGGATGCAGATTATTTTTACCTGCAATGCTGTACACCCCAGCATAAGTTAATTACGGCATAAGATGTTGAGAAAATCTGTACTTCCTTCACAAGGAATCTAGTTACTGCACTTGCTTCAAGCTATAATTAATGCAGGTTGAGGAACATGGGGAGGGCTATTTGCTTCCAAGGTTACCAGATTGACAGTGGATGCTAAAATATGGAAAACTACAGACAGGGGACAGTCAGAATGATTCAACCCCTTCCCAAATGGTGGTAGATAGCTTGAGCAATGTTTTTTTTGACATTTAATAGTAGTGATTTAAAAGAAAATGTTTTATTCATCACAATCTCCATACATCACTCTAATTAAACATACACTACAATATTATGTTCACTCATGAACCTGTAACATGGCTTTGTGTCACTGTAATTAGTTTAATACACTGAAATGATTTATGAAAACCCTTGGGTCTAAATATGGGCAATGACTGGAAAGAAAATAGTCATGTGCTCATAATAATGTCCACTCTTGCATATCGATGTGTCTTCAATTGACAAACAATGTCATCTAAAATGGTTCAGTCTGCTGCCAACTAAATAAATACATAGCTCTGACAGCCGTTCCTTCCAGCCTAGTTGGTAGCAATGAGTGACTGAGAGCAAACCTCACTGGGTAGGACAATGTAATTTATTGGTTGCTTTAATTAAATTACTAGTGCTTTTAATTGAGAAATATAATCTTACAGAAATGTAGATTACATCCATTTAGATGCTGTGTTATCCACAACTTATTTTCAACTTCAGTTATCCTTTATATTTCTCAGATGTGTTAGTCAATCCAACAGTAAAACATTGGCACAATTTATTTTCAGTTCTGTCCTTTACTATTCAATTTTTGCTTCTGCATTATATTATTAGCAGTTCCTCCCCTACCTGTCTATCTCACAAAGTAGACTAAACTCAGAAGTTAGCAAAACTTTCCATCCATTTCCCCTTCCTATTGACATCATAACACCTAAAAAAAAATGGTTTTGATTTTTGTCCCTATTCTTCTCGAGCTGTTGCTTGATAACTCTTGAATAACTTGCACAAAAACGACAATGTTCATATTAACTTGTATAGGAACTACATGCATGAATCTATTAATCCACAGGCAAAGTGACAAAAGGCTCAGTTGGCTTCTCACCCAGCTTATGTGCATGTGCACACATACATGTGTACACACACAGGTGAGATCTAGTGAACCTTACAGAGGCAGGAAACAAGATACACAGGAAAATTTAATTGTGCAGAAGGTAAAATGTCAACTTTCTGCTGATGTGATACAAGTTGGGAAGTCAATTGGTGTGAATTAAAGGTGGATCATGGTTCCCATTGCTGGTGAGAATCTAGTTTCAACATATCAGCATGTCATGCAAACTCATTAATACATGTGGTCAATGGATTCAGTTTTATCTTTGGATAAAGTTAGTGCATTCTTCATTCACAGCTGGTCGATGATGGTGTCCACTGGCAAGGTCAACCACTTGTTGGATTTGGAGTAGGAGTTGCTTCTCTTGTAAGGGGGGTTTTGGTTGATCCAGGATAAAGGAGGCTAATCAGTCGCATTTGTCCATCAAGGTCAGGGTATGGCCATCTGAGAGAATGATATCAGATCATGACAGCCCGAATAAATATCAAAAATAGAAGCAGGGCATTCTCCTCTTTGAGCCTGCCCCATCATTCATTATGATCATGGCTGATCAAGGCTAAGAGCACCCGCGAAGGGCAGAGGGAAGGACCTGAATGACAAACTATCAAAGATTGCATGAAATGGTAACTATCATCCCTAGTTCGGGATTCCCCCAAGAGTAGAAACATTATCTCAATACCTACCCTGTTAAGCCTCCTTAGAGTAGTCTATGTTTCAAGAAGATCACACCTCATTCTTTTAAAATTTCATGCATAAAGGCCTAGCCTGTTTAGCCTTTCTTGATCATTTCACTGCTTCATCTCAGGAATTAGCCTAATTAGTTGCTTTTGAATTGCCTCGAATGACAGAGACTCCTTTTGTTTTAAAATACTGAACCAAAATTGTACACAGTACTCCAGGTGTGGCCTCACCAACATCATGTACAGTTGTAATAAGACTGATGGGTTTTCAGTTCCAAGGCCCTAGCAATCAAGGTGAACATTTTATTTGTCTTAATTACTTGCTGCAGCTGTGTACTAACAGTTTGTGTTTCCACAAGAATAACCAGACTCCACTGCTCTGCACTTTATTTGAGCCTCTCTCTATTTAAATAATAGACTGCTTCCTGATTCTTCCTACCCAAGTGGTGATCTCACATTTGCCGACAATAAATTCCACCTACCATGCAATCATCTCAACGTCTACAAACAAAGCTGCATCAGAACATTATTTCAATGAGCCAACACACACTGCAGCACAGATGAACTACACAGAGCAGAGGAAAATCACCTATACTGTATATTCAGAAATAATGGGTACCCAGTGAACACAGTCCGCTAATTTCTCAGCAACAAACCCAAACAAGCAGACAAAACATGTCCAGAAACCCTAGCCACTCTCCGCTACATCAAAGACATCTTGGAAATGACTGTCAGACTACTCAGACCCCTTGGCATCATGGTAGACCACAAACCCACCAACATACTAAAACAGCAGCTAATGAACTTGAAAGACGTTATACAGACAACAAGCTAACCTAATGTCATTTACAAAATACCGAGCAAGAACTGTAACAAACAATACATTGGACAAACAGGCAAAAAACTAGCCCCCAGGATTCATAAACATCAACCAGCCACAAAACAACATGACCCTCTTTCACTAGTCTCCTTATATACAGATAAGGTTGGACACCACTTCGACTGGGACAACACATCCATCCTAGAACAAGCCAAACAGTGACATGCATGAGAATTCCTAAAAGCATGACATTCCAACCAGAACTCTATCAACAAGCACATCGAGTTAGACCCTATCTACCAC
This sequence comes from Chiloscyllium plagiosum, assembly GCF_004010195.1. Lineage (NCBI taxonomy): Eukaryota > Metazoa > Chordata > Chondrichthyes > Orectolobiformes > Hemiscylliidae > Chiloscyllium > Chiloscyllium plagiosum. Next base: position 21,732,026 of record NC_057713.1, read on the forward strand.
GCCCTGAGAAAAAGAACAGGAAATGCCATCACCATAGGAAATGACATCACCAACCCAAAGAAACCCAAATGTATAAATAGAAAGTAAGAATTATCAGCAGTGCTTCGCCGGTGGCCCACTGAAGATGTTACCTAGTAGGGTGACGAAACGTCTGGAAGTGAACCTTCCAGCTCAGCGAGCAAACCTACATCCAGATCCATCTACCAAGTTTTTGCCCACTCACTCAACTTACCTGCATCTCTTCGGAGATACCTTATGATCTCATCGCAACATGCTCTTTGACCTATTTTTGTTTCAACAGCAAGTTTTGGTCCACTGCACTCTGCCCACTCATCCACGTCATTCATATAGATAGTAAATGAGTCCCTAGGACTGATTCTTATGGCACACCACTAAATATTTCTAACTTTCAAAGATCCATTGATCCCAACTCTATCTTCCGTGTATTAACCAATCTTCAATTCATTTCTCCCAGTACAGTGATCTCCTGCCTTGTACAATATTTGGGCTCAACATCAGATAGTTAATTCAAATAGTGATCAGAGGAGTCTCTATCTTGACCTAATCTTCTATTTCAGCTTGTAGTAAAATTGCTCAATAACTAACAGACCTATATATGTGAAAATTATGGAAGTAAATTATTTTTTGAAGCTTGTCTTTCACTGGTTGGAAGCATTCATTAAAAAATAAAACAGGCAGAGAAAGGAAGAAACCTTAGCTCTGAACTGGATTCAAATCAGAGTTCTCAATGTGATAATGTAAGTGCTCTGACTGAATGCATTGCACATGAAAGTTAGCTCTCAGCAATCATCTGGGCCAGCTACATAGACATTTACATTTGAGAGCACAGTCGACACAGCACCAATCAACAGCTAAAAAATGGTCATGAGTAAAGCAATTCTTTTCACACTTTAGATTCACACTTAGAAGGTAAATAAATCCATCTCCTTGTCTTCGTTCACTGCACCATGCACATTATGGGCAATACTCCCTTAAAAAAACAGATCAAATGGGGTCATTTTTGTTGCTGGAAAAACTGACGCTGAAATGTTAATGAGTGCACATTTCAAGTGAGTAGTGCTGGGATTTAATAAATTGGAACCTGTTAAACACCGTAAAGATTAAGCAGCAAGCAGACCCAAACATTAACATCAGTCAAGAAGCTTAAAACGAAAGGTGACATTATCGCCATTGTGGAATTACAGTCACTCTTACCAAGATGCAGCTCTCCCTATCAGCTTGTGTTGGTACAGATTCCAGACTTCTAACAAAATATTCAACCTTACAGCTTCAACTAACCTTTTAGCTACACAGGAATGAACCACTGAATGGATTCCCTGTCATACTTTTGGTCTGGTTAGTAATTCTCCTCATTTCAAAATGCTGAACCTTGCATTCAACTTATAACAACTGCAGAGAAAGGCTGAAGAGCAATTGCTGAGGCAGGATGGAATTGCAAAACTATTTATTCACAAAAATGTTAATACTTTTTCAATGCATCAACTCATAAGATCTCTTACTTCTGTAATGTGAGCGCTTTTCAAAATATATGGACATCAAAGCATTAAACAATTTTTCAAATTATACAAAAGCAGTATTTCCAAACTTTTGATACCTCAAAACTCAAAGAGGACCACATATCTGATTACTCCAATTTCATTAGTTCTGAGGGTAGCAAAACACTTGCAGACAGTGCTGATTCACATTAATGGTTATCAGTGCTCCTTGAGTCAAGAACTGTCTTTGGCCCACATATAATTAGTGATGGGTTTCATTAATACCTAATCTTTGTAACTACTGAGCAACTAATTCAACAAGTCATTGATGGGACGAAATGCATTCCCCTCCACAGGTGTGGTGTTATGCAAATTTATCTAAGGGTTGATGTTTTGTTTCTGTATTTAAATTTTCCATTGACTGTGGCTCTCTGAAAATCTTAGGGAAATTACAACTGCACATTTGGAATTCTATCTGCAGTTTCAAGTCAAGAACACAGGATGGACTTGGCTGTCATGCATTAGGATTTGGACAGCACTACTCACTTGAAATGTTAAAAATCACACAACACCAGGTTATAGTCCAACAGGTTTAATTGGAAGCACTAGCTTTCAGAGCGAAGCTCCTTCATCAGGTGACATTATCACTTGATGAAGGAGCGTCGCTCCGTAAGCTAGTGTGATTCCAATTAAACCTGTTGGACTATAACCTGGTGTTGTGTGATTTTTAACTTTGTACACCCCAGTCCAACACTGGCATCGCCAAATCATCACTTGAAATGTGCACTCATTAACATTTCAGCACCAGTTTTACCAGCAACAAAAATGACCCCATTGGAGAAAGCTGGACAGCAGGGACTAAGAATTGCTGTATGATGGCTTACATAGTACCTACCTGAAATATTTAAAAGCAAGCAGCCCCAAATAGTAAAGCTAGATCCAAGTCAAAGAAAAAAAATGAGCTGTGGAATTTGCCTTTAATTTTGCACTTTTCAAAACTTTCACTTTTCCTAATGAGAACATAAGCTCACTCGGCTAATTTTGTTTGTTTTATGTTGATCAATTGATCTGAATCTTATTAGTACACTCCTAAAAGGTTCTATTAAAATGCCACATGAAAGTTTGGGCAATATTCTCAAGATGTGTCCTACTGCTACATATTCTGGAACCAAAAATACAGCAGGTCGCATAGAATCTAGTATTGAGTCACACCTAGATAATCTAACAGTAAGGCAACATTTATCTTACAGTGGTCATAACTGATTTAAATATTAATTTCAGAAACAAGAAACAGAAGACAGTTGTTGAGTTTAATTTCAATAACACTAGCTTTATCGTAAGGCGACAAAGACTGACAACAGTAAAGTGATCAGAACAGTTATCGATGAAAATACATTTCAACAGTGGAAAGAGTTCAAATCAAAGTTTACCTTAAGAAAATGGAAAGTACATCCTCAAGTATATCCTCTACATAATAAATAACGCTGCTGCAGCTGCATGGCTTCCTTGGGAGGAAGGGACAGTTAACAAAACTGAAGAATAGATTTAAAAAAGATAAGAATTAAAACAAGGGGCTGCAGTAAAAGAAAAAAAAATGAGAACAGCAACAGTTGAGTTAAAAAAAAATTAGATCTGCAAATCAACCCTCAATACCTTCAAGTTTTCTTGCCTCCCAAAAAATTATCTTGACATTAAAAAACATCATGGCCCTGTCTCTCAACACAAAGAACTCTGATGTCACACAACCTTTCATGGGAAACAAAAGTCTTTATCTCTGTTGGAGAAAGGTGTCCACTAAATTTAAAACAGCACCCCCCAATTCTGGTGGCAACCCCATAAGAGGATACACCTTTTTCACATCCACCTTGTCAAGACTGTTCAGGATCTTATGTAATTCAACCGAGTCACCCATCACCCTTCTCAAAATGAGTCAAAACAAACCCAGTCTGTCCAAGCAGCCTCATGTGACAATTCATTCAGTCAAATTGGTAATTAATCTAGCATACATCAATCTCGTAGACCTCATCTGAACTAGTTCAACCTGTTTGTATTATTCTTTAAACAACGAGACTAAAAATGCATTCAGTATTTATGATCTGGTCTCACCAGTGTTATGTCTAAAACTCATGTTATGCCTAAATGAAACAAAATATCCTTACTTATATGTTCAGTTCCAACAGCAATGAACAATAATATTCCACTATCTGGATCAGTGGTGCTGGAAGAGCACAGCAATTCAGGCAGCATCCGAAAAGCTTCGGATTCCACTAGTTTTAATTAGTTGCAGTTAGCATACTCCACAAACACCTGATGAAGGAGCAGTGCCCCAAAAGCTGGTGCTTCCAAATAAACCTGTTGGACTATAACCTGGTGTTGTGTAATTTTTTTAAACCATGATCAATTCTAACATCAAGCTAACTGCCTAGAAATTTCTGATTTTCTGCCTCCTTCCCTTCTCGATTGGAGAGGTAATATTTGTTACTTTCCGGTCTGAATGAACTTTTCCAAAATCTATCAATTTTTTGAAAACTACTGGTCAGCATGGACAAGTTGGACTGGAGAGTCTGTTTCCATGCTGTACATCTCTATGACTCTAAGAAATTTTTTGAGGAAGATCAAGATTTCCATAAAACTATTTTCACCTATGTTGCAGACCTTTGTAAAATGACTGGGCTAACGCTGCAACTAGAAATAAGACCATGGCTGATTTTTTAACATAAGTAATTTGTGGCAATCTTAACAGCAGGAAAAAAAACCTGGCATTCTCAGAAAATGAGTATCAAATCGCTATAAAAACAGAGGAAAAGAAACTGTATTTGAAAGAAATAGTGGCACAAAAGGCGAACAGATTCTCAAGACTTGATCGTTTCTAACCCACAACTTCAAAAGGAGGTACGTGCAGAAATGGCTTCATCCATAACCTGCCACACTTTCCCAATTCTGAAATTGTGCCTTTAAATTGAAGAATTATAAACAAAGTCATTATGTCAGAAAGATCCAAGAACAAAACAGGAAGTTAAAGGTCTGCTGGCTTAACTACTGTTTTGGAGAAGCTAATGCGATCTATAATTAAAGAATTGGTAACTCGGTACTTTGAGAAATTTGAGCTAATTAGAGAAAGTCAACATGGATTTGTAATGGGTTGATCATGATCAATGAAAGTAATTGAATGTTTTGTGGAAACAGTAGACAGGGGATTGTCTTTGAATGTAGGTCATGCAGACTTTCCATATAGGGACTGTTAACTAAAACTTAAAACTCATAAAATGGAAGGTAAATTATTGACCTGATTAGGACATTGACTTCAGTTTAGGTAGTAAAATGCTGAGAATAGTGCTAATGGACATTTACTCCATTTGGAAGGAAGTGACTAATGATGTCCCACAAGGAATTGTGCATGCATCTGAAATAGTCATTACATTTATTAATATCTAGATAGCACAACAGTCATACATGCAAGTTCAATGTTTGGTGGTATATTAAGCAAAGTAGACAGGAACAAGAAATTACAATAAGCTGTGATAGATAATGTGAGTGATCAAAACTGGGGCAGATTGGTTGCAAACGCAGGCATACAGGGTCATTCGCATGAACTAAGAAAGATAGGTACAAATGGTATTTACATAGTAAAAACCTATGAAACAAGGAAGGTTTAAATAAATTTAGAGGTTCAATACACAGATCACTAAAATATTGCAGTTAGTTAGAAAAATAATTTCAAAGGCTATCGGACCATTTGCCTTTCTAGCCAAACAGCCAAAATATTATAGTCATTTTCAGTGCAGCTTTTCAAAGTCCTCATTATTTGATGTTAATTGGACAGTAATTAGAAATCAATTAAGTAATAGACTTCAAAGTAAAGGGTACATTTCTTCATTGGAATTTACAGGGCCATAAGAGTCTCTGTGCTATCACCACAAGGTGATAGAAGCCAGGAGAATCCATTTGCTGTTACTTGGTTTCCCTAAGGCTGGACTTTAAACTTTGGTCAAGCATCAATTATGCAAAGTTTCAAGAAGAATTTCCATCAGCTCGAGCAAATGATCCCTCTCAATATTATGCTGCTGACCACACACACCACACCACTCACTCTATCTACTGCGTGTTCAGTGCTGCCAGGACCTTGCAGGATTCATAGAATATTTAAATGCTGGCTGTCTACCAGCCACAGGTAACTTTTCAAAATATGTGCAGGGAGAGGGAAATGGGAAAGAAAGATTTCTGAAGGCACTTAGGTGGTATAGGTGAAACTTCCTTGGAAATAGAATCTCATATTTGTAAAGTGCACTTTATATTATCAACCATCCACTCAATTGTCACTGCAGCTGCAGCAACACAGGATTCCTGTCCTTAGTGCCCTACCATCTTCAAACCCTGTCCAAGGGAGTGTTACTCTTTGCCTAATGCCAAATGTAACATAACAGCCTGTTATCATTTGACGCATCAGATGCTGAAAAGGAGCATTGATTTTTATGAAACAACAGTAAGATTTAAGAACAAAATCAAAAAATCTACTATTGCTTCTATGACTTTGAAATAAAAACAAATGTATAGTCAACTTCGCACACCTCATACTTACTTGAGGCAGGTCACACCTAATTCCTGTCTAGCTTTTTGAGCACAACATCGCACCACTATCACATTGAAGTTGATGTTCTTCTTGCTCAACGTCTTCATCATCCTCCTTAGAATACTGTCTCCAATCTCCCAATCTCTGCAGTGTCCATCATATCCCCTTTTTTTGGCCTGTTTCAGTTGCAAAATGCACACCATGTAAGGATTATGTGGCATACTCTAGAGTCCAAAGAACATTCCTATCCTGTAGGTTTGTACTAGTGTCCTCCTAGCTTCCAAAACCAGAAGTAACACCTCATTACAATCCCAATAGGCTCTTATTTCAATAATGAAAGTGCTCTAAATTTCAATATTTGAGGGAATTTAGACCTCGTCATGCCCAAAGAGTACTATGAATAAAGCTAATGGTACTTCTTTAACAAAAACTAAGCAGCTTGATTTTGTCTCTGCTATGAAATCAATTTACAGGTTAAAAACATATGGCAATATTCCCTGAGATGCAGCGGGCTGGTGCTGACTAAATGACAAAAATTCATTATATGGTTGATCAAAAGCTCCATAATTGTTAGATCTGATGACTGCCACAATGGTAGAAAGCAAACTTATGTGTTTATTTTAATCCAATGATTCCTGAGCATTAGCAGGAACTGCAGTGATCTGAGCATAAGAATTAGCAGCAGTAAACCCTAGAGCCCATCAGGTCAGTTCTGTAGTTAAACAAACAGATGGATGACCTTCAGTCTCAGCTGTACTTTCCTTCCCATTCCTTGGCGGATCATAAGTCTGTCAATCACAGCCTTAAATAGGTGCAATGATATGAAACCTGCATCTCTCTAGGGTAAAGAATTACAAGGATTGTCAGTCCTTTGAGCAGTGTGATAGTGGTGTTAAAGAAAACAGCTACCAGATGGAGGTGGACAAACAATTACTCTTGACAATGTGTAGTGAAAACATAGATGCATTTTTTTTAATTAACTGCAACCAGGTCTACCCTTCCCTCTGCTTATATGCTTTAAGAACATGACATAATTAATTAATAATAAATGTCTTTAACCAACGTGGAAAGCCTTTTATCTTTCTAGAAGTCAGTTCATCCTCTGTTCTTTCATAGCTTTCCGAAGTCAACACTTTCATGTTTTATAATAAATGGTCAGTTAGTTTGTCATCCAGAACCCATCCAACTCTCACCTACAACCTTTTCCAGTTGCTTCTGCTTAGCAACATCCTTTTGATTACTGCACTCTGAAATTTCTTCTCAAACTGCAACTACGTTAATGTAAAATATATACAGGTACAATTCAACAGTCCTACAACCAACATGGTCAGAGAGCAAAGCTCTGTAACTCTATTATCCCAATCAAGAATGGTAATGAACAATCAAGTAAGTAAGTGATGATCACAGGACTGAACCACAAGGTTTTGTGGACATTTTAAACTTGTAATTCCAACATGTATATTAAAAAATCTGATACAGCCAAATAAAAAGGTGTAGAGATAATTTAAATGGCTGTTGAAGAGCTCGAAAGACCCATGGAATGACACACCTACAGATGCAAAGGGTACTTCAAACAACAGTGCTTTGTTGGTTAGTGGGTATGTGGGGGTGTAAATTAAAACAAATAAAAGGACTGCGATTGTTCTGACTACAAAGTTAAAGAAGAGCTTATGACCCTATGGTCAACATTGAGCTGCTCCTGTAGTTCATGTCCCAAACTGTAAACACATTAGTGTTCTCACTTTGAAGAAAAACAAGGACTGGGTCTTTAAAGTCAGTTCATAATTTACTGGAATGTGTTAGTGGGACTGAATATTCTTGTGTGTACCAGTCTGGTTTCAAGCATTAGCACACTGCAAAGTTCAGAGTTAAAGAAGAATTCATAGAGGCTCTCCTACATTTTAGATAAAGATCATCGATCATTGCAAGCGTTGGACACCAGACAGAAGGAAACAGGACAAGAAACGGACTCTGTCACACCTTGAATGCTGGAATTCAATCATGATCAAAATGAAACAGTATTACAGAATCTCAACCAATCTGTGAAACTAGGGATTGTGAAACTGATTATTCAACTACCAACATCAATGCTGCTAGTAACCTCTACTACAGCAGTTTTGTGAACTATTCAGACTGATCTGCATTTTTTTTAAACTTGTATCTTTTTGGATTCAACTCTTACTTATAACCTGTGTATATGTGTGTTGTGTTAATAGTTCTTCTTGCATTAATAACATATATATTATTACATTAAAAATTTGCTAATTCAATAAAGCTGGGATAAATTGCACCACTTTGAAACTGAAGTCCACTTGGGCCCAAGAGAAAGTCATCCATAAAGGAAGTGATCCATTTCTGAAATTAACTTTGTTCTCGGTTGGTTTCAACAAAGAAACAGGCCCAGTTCAACCTACCTCACCTTGAACTTCAGAATTTGGGGTATCCCGTCAAGAACTGCAAAAAATTGGAGAACCTAGATTCCCTACAGTATGGAAACAGGACAATTTAGCGAGGCCATTTCCCCTGACCTGCACATCTTTGGACTGTGGGAGGAAACCCGAGCATCCAGAGAAACCCACGCAGACAAGGGAAGAATGTGCAAACTCCACACAGACAATTGCCTGAGGCAGGAATCGAACCCAGCTCCCTGGTGCTATGAGGCAGCATTGCTAACCACTGAGCCACCGCGCCGCCCTACTCAAACCTTGCCCAGGGTTTGAGTAGAATAAGTAACAGGAAGAGGAAAAAGGCTGCAGTAAAATCACCACCTTCAACTCTGGTGTAGTTCAGAACAATTTTAAATCGTTCACAATTTTAAATCGTAAGGGACAATTTTAAATCATTCACAAACACAAATCAGCCAAAAGTGCCAAGTGACTGTCCTACACAGAGCCTTCAAGTTCCCACCAGCATAGATGTCAGCATCCTTAATTCTCTTTATAGCATCGAGAAATAACAAGCAATTTAGTCTATTAGAAAATGCAACCTTTAACAATCCTAGCACTGAAAATCTGTACACAAGAAGGACCCACCTTTGTTTCAACCCAGTTATTACAGATGTCTAGAATATAAGATACAATCTATCTGCAAACAAAGGACAAAACTGGCCAGCCAATTATCACTCTATTAGCTTCCCCCCTCAAAAGTAACCTAATAAAAGACAATCACTGATAGAATAAGTTATCAACATCGCCATCAAGAAGTGTCTGCTTCTCATAAATAACCTGTTGACTAATGGTTTAACTTGGGGTTCCTGTGGCGCAGTGTTAATATTTCTACCCTTGGACCAGGTGGCCTGTGTTCAAGTCCTGCCAGCTGCAGAGGTGTGTCAGAACATCTCTGAACAAATTGATTAGAGTTTGAGTTTGGGTTCAGTCAGATCTATGCAGTTCCAAATCCATTTGAGACTTGAGAAAATAAGCAACAAAGTACAGGAGAAATTAATTACCCCTCAAGCCTAACATGCAAAAAATGGAGGAGCCTGAACAAAAGTGAGATTAATGGGGGTCAAAAGCACAATTCTCAAAGGATTGCAGCAGCACAAAGGGAAACAAGAGTTGATATGACAGTCAGCATTGTTCGGGAACACCAATGCAGACCAGTAGTCTCAACTTCACCATTATCAGCTTTATTCAATGACATTGCAGCCATCAGATTCCATACTGTCATCCACAGTAAGGACAAGTATTTATATCTCAAAATGGCAAAAGACTGAAAAATCACAACTACTTACCACTGCAAGGTTCTGTCTAAGACCACAGTCTTTTCTAGACCCTCTCCCATCACCCCCCACCACCACCCACCACCATTTGGATTGATAAAGTATCAAGGGATGGGAAAGAAAATTGAACAATATTTCTCACGGAAAGACAAAACGCAACACGAAGAGAAACTGAAAATACATAATAAAATAATAATACATGTAAATTCCTGATGTATTTATCACAACTTGTGTTAACAATACCATCTAATTAATCAAGCATTTTGCACAACCCAGATATGATTATAATGATATTGTCAGTCCCATTCATTGGAAGATGTTCCTATGCTTTGTGACATGAAGTATTTATCCAAATACACACTGCATTGCATAAGTGAAAGCGCAAGATCTGAACACATGCTACAGATAATGCAGTTTCAATAAATATTTTGACACAAGTTAAAGAGCAATTACACCTTATTGTTTTCCTTTAAGAATGTTGAACTGTAATAGCTTGCTTACAAACTAATCCCTCCATTCAAATCTGTTTCAGAAAGGCCAAGTATTTAATGCTTCAAAGTAAATGGTAAATGGTCACACAGCATTTTAAACCGTGAACTTTAGGAAACATGAGAGTTCATTCATAATCTTTTTTATTCTATGAGTATTGCTGAACTAGAATGTTGTCTTGGCTGTGGCATGCTAAGGAAAATGTGTTTCTTACAAGGGCAATATTGGCCTGAAATTTTCCGGTGGCCAGACTATTGTTTTTCCAGTGCAGATGGGAGGGGCCTACGGGGACCCTGTTGAATGTCCCAAAGGAATTGGGTGGAAATTTGAAGATGTTGCTGGGCACTTCCCTGAATCCTGGTAGCCTTGAAAAGTAAATGAGAAGAATTCAGGGGATTCTGACAAAATTCAGAAAAATAGTTATTCATGAGAATTCAGATTCTTAAACACATTGTTAACTATTCAACTAATCTCATGCTTAGCACACACATTCCTGACTCCACCTCCTCCTGCTCACCCAAACCTGACATACCCTCCTTTTTCTTTCCACCTGGAATATTGCACATTTCTCCCATGCCAAAGATGATCTTCATTGCCCTCCCAGCCTGATACCTGGTCTCCCCCATTCCCCTGTTCCTCACTTGCTCCTAATCCTCGATTCCCTGTCCGAGAATAAGCACTTACCTTTCCACAGTGTGGGACTCAATGTCCATCCACTTGCTCCCTGCCAAAGCTACTTTTGCCCTACCTACCCTAAACACTGCATCATGTACTTAGCCCTAACCTCTCTTGTCACCTTGCATTCTGGTACCCTCCCCACTCAGGGTCCCAGTCATCCAATACCTTACGCATCTGTCATCCTACCCACCTGACATCTTGCCCCCACTCTAACCCACATGGTATAGGATCCTACCTGCACCTTATACCCAACCCACTTGCCACCCTAAGCTCCCAACACCCTAACCTCACAGTTACCTAGTTATTTACTATTTGACAGCAGCTCCCAAAGTGGCTGTCTGAGATTGTGCACCTTTAAAGTTCAGAATATCGTAACTAATAGCTGTGAAAAAGGAGTGTGTGAATTGCCTTGTCTCAACAGTTTGCATGATGTGTCAGAATGGGAGTATGTTTCTGAAAGAGTCCTGATTGAAATTTCCTTAAGAAATTAAGAATTCTTTCCTTTTGAGAGAGACGATGCATGAGATTGCCACTCAAAGAGTCTGACCCATTGCTTGTCTTTGGGCATCTGATACTAGGGTCTGGATTTTCTTACTTTTTACAACCTGAGGAGAGATGGCAGCCACGTTTGTAATGAATAAAACAATGTGAAATAAATGTATAAATCAATAACATGGGTTTTCCTGAGATCATGTCTATGTCCCATTTCATCCTGAGAAGGTCTTTAAGAGGTCATCCAATGTAGCTCGGCCACAATCCAGGTGTAGTAGCTTGATTTAACAAGAAAGATTTGAATTTACATACCACTCTTCCCAATCATTGGATGTCTCAAAATACCTAACAGTCAATGAACTACTTTTTGAAGTGTCGTCACCATTGTAATATAGGAAATACAGCTGCTAATTTGAGCTCAACAAATGAGACAATGACCAGATGGTTTCTGTGATGTTGACTGGGGCACAATTTCAGGACACAGGTGTAACTCACCTGCTCTTCTTGGAAACAGTACTATGGGATTATTCACTTTCACCTAAACACACAGATTAGGAGGAGGCATTACAGAATCCCAGGCCAATGTTCTGGGAACATGGGTTCGAGCCCTAGCGTGGCAATTGGTGAACTTTGAGTTCAGTCAAATCTGGAATAAACAGCTGATACAATGTGATCATGTAACCATTTGTTACCTGTTCTCTAATGTCCTTTAGAGAAGGAAATCGGACTTCCTCAGCTGAGCTGGCCTACATGTGACTCCACACCCACAGCAATGTGGTTGACTCTGAACTGACCTAGCCAATGACACTCATGTCTAATGAATACAAAAAAAAACCCTGCAAGGATACCCAAAGCATGCAATAGTATCACCATTTGCAAGGTGTCAGAAAAAAACTCAAAGCCACTTTTGGAGCACCTTATGATCTATAATTACCTCTATGTAATCAGTAAGCTGATACATTTGGTGTCATTACAAACTATCTGCATCAGTCACCGAGCTGTCGAGTCCAAAGTTGCAGGTTTCATATAACAGTCAGTCAATCTGAAGAACTGCACTGTTTTATATATATATATAAAGACTTTAATCATGCTTTTGTGCAAGTAAACTACATTTAATTTGAAACATTCAGCAAAATTATAATTTAAAAGATAAACTAGTGGTTAGATTTTTTTGTTTTTTGGTGAATTTTGAGTTCAGTCTTGAGGGAAAGGATTACTTTGCTATTTTGGGTATGTAAATCAGCTTGAGGCATGCTCCGGGCTGAGATAGCTCAGTTCAATACAGAAGACAGTTTCCTCTATTTTGTCCGTATAGGTCTGACTGCAAAACTCTGTATACAGAATGTTCCCCAGTTAAATACATCACACAATTAAAGGTACATATATTCTGTCCAAGCAAACCGAACCTCAGTTTTAACTCCAGAAATACTCAGTTTGCATCAGCAAGATCAGGGCCGAAAATTTAATGTCAGTTTAGAGAAGCACACTCATGGACAACCTTTGATTTTAGTGACAAGTATTATTCAGTTTCTCTGGTGATTTGGTTTTAGATACAGCTCCTGTTATCTTTATCCACATAATGAAGATGATCTCAGCTTTGAACCTCAGCCCATCAGTGTTAATTGATCCCTGTTGGTGAGGCAGATTGAAGTGCCTATTATATTCTTGATCACGTGCTACAAAAAAAATATTTACAGTCTACTCATGAATTAAGGAAAATATGAACTTTAATTAAGAAACATCTTATGGTGGCTTCTCCTTACTATGAGGCAGCATGAACAAGTAGAATCATTTGACATTGTATCACTTCCTATTATAATGCCTCTGATTAGCATGACACAGTCAGAGTTAGCTCGTCATACTGTTCCTCTCTCCACTGATGTTAGAACTGCTGAGTTTCTTCAATATTTCTTGTCCTTAACTCATACTATGTAATTGGCCCTGCCATCCCTGGGCCTGTAGGACAAGAGAATGTGAGTTAGAATGGTTCCCACTTATCCAGAGACTTCTGTATGGATCTGTTGACTCAGTTGCATGGATGGCTAGTTTGTGATACAAAAGTAAGGCTAAGAGTGAGAGTTCAATTCCCACACCTGCTGAGGTTACCATGAAACTGTCTCCCTCTCAACCTCTTCTCTCACCTGAGGCAACGTGACCTTCAGATTAAACCACCATCAATGTGAGAGCAGCCCTAAGGTCTGATAGGACTGTAGGAAGTAAGATTCACAGGGCAAATCCCCTCCGACTACTTGGTAAATGCTGGCTGCCAGTCAAGTCCATTTAAGAACCTATTGAACAGCTTCTGTATACAGATATTGACTCAATATCAGAACAAATTTGCTAATTATTTTTGGTTTAATTTAAGTTCTCAGGCAGAAATAATTTAAATAAATTGGGACTGTTTAATACACTGAAACTGAACCAGAACAGATGCCAGACACACAAATGCCTTTGGCTAGGTACCTCAACCATTTAAGAGCTTGATTCCAATTGACAGGAAATAGAGAAGCACATTTTGAAACATATGAAGTCTTCAGACAAAGATTGGAATCTTTGAACCATTATATTTTATAAACATGACAAATTTATTGAAATTTAAAGAACACCTTTTTTAGTAATTCAATAATGGTGAATGCTGGTCATACTGGCATTTTGCATCTGAGGATGAAAATCATTTCTAGACAGAAAAATAGCTAAACAGGAATAAAAAAAGGCCTAACTCAAAAAGACCAAACCATAACCGCACTTCATTGCTCAATAAGTACGGTAGCATAGTGACTGTAAAACTATTTCAGAAATCAAATATTTAGATTGATGATCCTGAGGCATGAGTTCCAATCCCAATATAGTTGCAGTACAATTCAAGTTCAGTTCATTAAAATGCAATTATTAAAACTCTGAACTAAAAAATAATTCATTAGTAACTGTGACGATGAACTTCAGGCTGGTCCTAAAGCTGTATTCTATTCTTGATTGTCCTTTAGGGAAGCTATCTGCCATCTTTATCTGGTCTGGCCTACATGTAACTCCACATTCATAACAATTCAAAATTCTTGATCTGAACTTAAATTACACAAGCAGCCCTGGTGAGTTTTGAACCCACCTCCACAGAGCATTAACCAAGCCCTCTGGACATTATGATGCTACTGCCTTCTCCAATTCCTATGGCAGCTGAAGTCTCCAACAAGGGCCTGTCCATCAATCAAGCACCTTGTAAGGTGTGATGACTTTGGAGTTAAAACTCACCACTAGTCACCTCTTTCTAATATGATAGCTGCTTATATTCTACTGGGATTATGGTGATTTTCACCAACCACTGTAGTGACTTAGTACCACCTTCACCAATTAGATGTGGACAATAAATGTTGATTGAACCAATAATTTTCTCATCCCATGAACGAACAGAAAAACACATTTGTGTTGAGTCAAGACCTCACCAAGTTCAGCACATTTTGTTAATACAGTTGGATATCTAGCATCCAGGGATAATCTGGAAGGCCCTGGCCACCCAAGAAATACTAAGCACCAGCTTCAGTATTCAGGAAACTGAAGATATGGAACCATCAGATAAGGGAAGAATAATACTTACTGAGGAGATATTTCCCAGCCGGCAGTGCAGTACCTGAAAAAATTGGGATGGAGTAGGAAGTCCAGTTGGAGTAGGAAAATAATTCTTTAAAACAAAGAGATAATATAGAAGGATTGACATGAAAATAATCTGATTTTAGGCTAAGGATATCAAAGAATATGGAAGCAAAGCTTGGTAAATGGAGTTGAGATACAGATCATCCATGATCTATTCAGATAACAGAGGTGGTTGAGGGGCTGCAGGACCTACTTGTTATCGATGTTCTGATGTACATGGCTGACTATTGAGCCACTATGACATTATGGAAGAAGAATTAAATTTATCAAAAAATTATCACATCTTCCATTTTAAGAGGTCAAATTGCTACGTTTGCCTCCTCCCCAGTCGTGGTTAATGTGACCACGTTATCCTTCTTTTACTTTGAAACTAGTTACAAAGAAAGTGGTGAAACAGGAATACAGAACCAGAAGTTTAGAAACAGGAATTTGGAATACAAAAGCAAGGCAGTCAGGTTCAAGTTATATGGGCCCAGTTCGAGCATTGAGTCCAATTCTGGACATTGAGCATTAGAAAAGATATGGGAACTTTACAGACAATGCAGAACTTATGTACAAGAACGATGCCAGTGATGGGGAACTTGAGTTGTGTGCGTACATTTGAAAAGCCGGAGCTGTCCTCCTGGAAAATGTTGAGAAGAGCTTTGATAGAGGTGTGCAAAATTACAAAGGTCAGAATAGAGTGGGAAAGGAGCAAGAATTAATATTGACCAAATGGTCAAGAACCAGAGGAAACAGATTTAAGGTGAATGATAAGTGTTAGGAAAGCCCTTTTATCTTAAATACAACAAGTGGTTAAGATCTTGAATGTATACCTGAGAACCTAATGGAGAAAGATTCAATCATGACCTTCAGATAATTCTCCAATTTCTCTTTGAAGAAAAATAAAATTGCAAGGTGATGGGGGATGGGAGGGGAATGTGATTAGTGGCACAGCACTTAGCAGAGAGAGGAACGCCTCATCTTCCACCTTGGAACACTTCAATCCCAGGGCATCAATGTTGACTTCAATAGTTTCCTCATTTCCTCTTCCCCCACCTCACCCTAGTTCCAAACTTCCAGCTCAGCACTGTCCCCATGACTTGTCTGGACTTGTCCTACCTGCCTATCTCCTTTTCTCCAGCACCACTAATCCAGAATCTGGTTTCCAGCATCTGCAGTCATTGTTTTTACCTAGCAGAGAGCCAGCTAAAACAAGAGTAGCTGCATGGCTTCTTTCAGTGCTGCAATCATTACACAGAAAATGTCTTTTAATGCTTTTACATGGTTTTCAAAATTTCTGAAGACAGTATTGCTGCAACAAATAACTGTAAGGGGAACTGCAACTTTAATTCATGTAAAGACAAAAAAAAAGACAAAGATCGCTTCCAGGAAAAGGCCAGATGGCATATTTATTGCAGATGCGCAGACGGGATCGGCAACTCAACAGTTAGGTGGTTTTGTTCCCCCAATGTACCAAACTCAGCAATTTTTCAAATGCTTTTCAAATATTTGATGAAGAAAGAAAAAAACAACATTTGATACACTTCTGCTGAAGTAAAAAGCAGACATGACTGCAGAGTCAAAGATCTGATGGCATTATTATAGAGAAAAAACACATTGATATTTTAGATGTTGTCCCTTCATCAAAATTTCCAACACCAATGAAGTCGAGACAATAAACCTTCTGCACTGTTCCTCCATTTAAATAATATTCAGCTCCTGCCAAAGTGCATAATTTCCCACATTGTATTTCTTCTAAAAGGGTTTTGATCACTCACATGATATGTCTAAATTTCTCCGTCGACTCTTTGTGTCATCCTCATCACTAGCCTTGCAATCTGTTTCTGTGTTATTTGTAAACTTGACTGAAGTGTACTATTTCATCAAAGTCATTAATATATATTGCAATTAATTATGGTTCTGGCACTGAACCCCGTGGCACTCCACTAATTGTGTGTGTGGCTCTCAAATGGTTAATGAAATAGAGCCTCCATCAATTTTTAAAACGAGACTGAATAGGCACATAAAGACAAAGGTCACAATGTAACATGAGAACTAGGTAAATAAAACGACTAAGACTGAATGTTCGCATGGAGGGTAATTGGCAAGGACCGGTTCGTGAGTTTTGAGAAGATTTGTAGCTCAGGTTGAGGTTCTGGATGTAAGTTTGCTCGCTGAGCTGGAAGGTTCATTTTCAGACGTTTCGTCACCATACTATGCTTTAAATGCAAATTTGTATTGCTGGTGTGGTACATAGAAAATCCTCAGTTTTAATAAGGAAGCAGGTCGTTCAACCTAACCTATCCTCTGAATGTAGGTTTGTTCAGTGAGCTGGAAGGTTCATTTTCAGACATTTCATCATCATACTAGGTAACATCTTCAGTGAGCCTCTGGGCGATGCACTGCTGGTGTTTCCTGCTTTCTATTCTTTCCTGCTGTGTCTGGAGACTCACTGAAGATATTACCTAGTATGATGATGAAATGTCTGAAAATGAACCTTCCAGCTCAGTGAGCAAACCTACATTCAGAGGACAGGTTAGGTTGAACGACCTGCTTCCTTATTAAAACTGAGGATTTTCTATGTACCACACCAGCAATACAAATTTGCATTTAAAGCATAGTGAAGCATCACAGGGAGCTGCTCAATCGAACAAATCATTGGAATACCACCAACTGCAGGCTTCCCTCCAAGCCGCTCAATATCCTGACTTGGAAATATACCACTGTTCTTTCAGTGTTGCCATAGCAAAATTCTGAAATGTTCTCTTGGACAAAATTGCAAGTCTAGCTACACCAAATAGACTGCACAAATTCAAGGAGACAGCTCAAGGACAACTAGGAATGGGCAATCAATGCTGGCCCACTCAGGGATACTCACATCCCATGAATGAATTGTGAAAGAAGCTACACTGTTAGACAAAGCATACAGGAAGACATAAATGAGGCACACTAGTAAAACACCACTGAAATAACTGATGGCTTTGATCTATATGTAATTTAGATAAATCAGACTGACCTGAAAAATGCATTCATAAAGTGTATCCTGGATAATTTTTTATCATTACATTCTAGAGCCAACTAAGGTGTAGTTCTAGACACCTTTTATTTTATGGATATAAGCAGACTGGCAAGGGCTGCATTTATTGGCCATCACTAATAGCTATTGATTTGACTTAAGTCATTTCAGAAGGCAATTATGAGTCAACCATATCACTCTGGGTCTGCAGTCATAGCCAGAGCAATAGATTTCCTTCCATAAAGTACATTCTTGAAACAGATTGTGCCACAGTAGCTTCAGAGTCACCTTCAGTTTTACACTTCAGTTTTTATGAGTTGAATTAAAAATTCCACCAGTTTTTAATTTTTTTTTAATTCACCCATGGAATATGGGCATCACTGCCTGAACCAATATTTAAGGCTCATTCCTAGTTGCCCTTGAGAAGGTGGTGGTGAGCTGTCTTCTTGAATAGTTCATTTGTATTCATGACATCACAATATTAGCCTAACCCTCTGGTTTTTGGATCTAGTAACATAACCATGACACCATCACTCTTACAGGAAGTGGGATAATGATGGAATGGTTGCATCAATTTTCAAACCTGGACATAGGAGAGGGGCCAAAAGACTGGAGGAGATCTTCGCAGGATGCCTCCATGGAGAAGTTCAGTCTCCTTGATCCTTTCTAAAACAACCCACACATAGAAAATCAAAACACTCACCTCGCCACCAACATTGCAGTCTTCCAAAAATCTAAATGTTTATTAATCAGTCAGTGTTTTTATTTATCAACTCAGTACATTCAGTCTACAGGCAACAAAAATGAATATATCCCAACAGGCACATGGAAATATCCATTTCCAATGCACTGACTTTATGGTACTTTCCCAGGTAGTTTAAACTTCTAATAAGAAATTACCCAGCATCTAGAATACCTGAAAGAAGTGTCCAACTCTGAGTTAGCTTGGAGGGATCCAACTTATATATTTCAATGGCTACCTGAGAAACATTAGTGCGATTTTGCCCACTCTAACTTTTGGGTGAATATAAAATGAACCATTTTGCTGAAATCACTCATATGGAGACTCCTCCATTCCAGTCCCCTAAAACACTAGACTTCATAGAACACCCGATCTTGCCTCCGATCACACCTCTTCACCAACATAGTTCTCCAATACTGATTGACTCTCCCCCACCCTCCTACCCTTTTACCTGCCACATCCTCCTCACCCACTTTGCTGCCAGACTTACATAGAATATAGAATAGACTCCCTACAGTGTGGAAATATGCCTTTCAGCCCAACAAGTCCACACTAACTCTCCAAAGAGTAACCCACTCTGATTCATTCCCTTAACCTGATTACCTTATGTTTACCCTGGACCAATGCACCTAACCTACATATCCCTGAATGCGATGGGCAATTCACCTGAGCTGCACATCTTTGGATTGTGGGAGGAAACCAGAGCATCCTGAGGAAATCCATATAGACGCAGGGAGAGTGTGCAAACTCCACTCAAGGCTGGAATTGAACCCAGGTCCCTTGTGCTGTGAGGCAGCAGTGCTAAGCACTGAGCCACCATGCCGCCCTGCTTGACACCCTACTTTCTCACCCAAGTACCACCTGACCAACCTCACCCGCTTGTCTTCTTTCAGTAGATTTTCATAGGGGCTTTGGAGCCTTTAAACTGTTTACTTCCTGGAATGTAGCAGCTACTTCTGTAAAAGGGGGATCTAGTTTGTGTGGGGATCCACTGTGATGCTACCTGGTCGGGATTTCTGCATGGCATCTGCTGTGATAGATCTTGCATACAAATTCAGGCTCAGAAAGTCATAGAAAGGTTTAAAAAGGCTGCTTTTTCCAAAAAAAATCTCATAGAGGTTAAAAATATGGGTATAGTTGTAAACTTCAGCCATTTATTTATTTTTAAAACTTGAATTACTTGGGTACGGATCAGTTCCATAACCAGCCTGCTTCCAATTACTGTACTTGGTCTCCAATACTCTTGAGCTCCAATCACTGGCCACATTCGTTTCATCAATGAGAGGGCCAAGACATGACACTGTTACGGCCAATGTGAATGGATGAACAATTGATAGACCATTTCCCTACAATATGGAGAGAATAGCTGAAAAAAATTTCAACCTCTTACTCAATATCTCAGTCACTCAAGTTTGGCTACATATGATACAAGTACATGACTGAAAAACTATTCAAAATCCTTTTCCAAGTACTTTCTTGATAGAAATTAGTCTGCGAGGACTTCATGCTGACATTCTGAAACCACTTTGTGGATTTGATCTGAAATGCTGAGACTGTGAATTGCAGTGTGATTAGTGCAGATTTAGAGTGGCTAATTGCACAATGGGGAGCACACCAAAGAGTGGATTAGCATAAACAACATGTAGCAACCAGTTTTTGCAATGTTTAAGACGATGTACAATGAGTTGCATGTTAATTTACTGACTAAGCTCTGCAACCTTCATAAAAATTACTGCAAACTGACTGTTAGAACATTAAATGCAGGTTGCAATGAGGTACACAACAATTCACCTCTTTCTCATCCTGCAGCTAAATGTTGAATTCCACTCCAATGTTGGCATTAAAAGTTAGTCCTGTGTCTGCTTAATACATTTGTCAATTATTGCTGCTGCTTTAGTGATATCATTTCTATTAATAGTTCTATTTGTCAATCCCAGTCAACTGCAGAGGAACTAGAATATCATAATCCTTCACACAGACAGGGCTGCAGCAATAGAGTGATTGCATTACATGGGCAGATGAACAGATGCTGGTGGAGAAATGATTTCTTCCTCTCATATCACTCCACAACGTGTGGAAAAAATGTGGATAAAGCTACATTATTTGGGTTAATCTAAAAGATCATTTTGTGGAATTTTTCCACAAACATTCTAAGCTGTAACTATCTTAATTTCAGACATGATCTTTGTTGAAGTGTTAAACTGACCGAACATAACAGTGACAATTTTGCACAGTGCAACTAATAAATAATGCAACAGCCTGCTGTGACAATGTACTTGCTGATATGTAAAGGATACTTCTCTAAATATGCAATTATGTAAATAGTTATATAATCACAGGAATTAGTACATTATGCGATACAGCTATCTTAGTTAATTTGCAACAGCCAGTTAACACATTTATAAAACATCTATTTCAAACTGCTATAACTTCAACTTCCAACCTTCAGCTTCATTAGTATGAATCTCAAAAGAGGTAATATAATTTAAAAGTTGGAATTCCATGAATAAATGTTTTCTTCTGAAATTAATGTTTCTTGGGGCTCAAGGGATCACGTTATGGTGGAAAAGCAGGAACAGGATACTGAATTGAATGATTAACCAAGACCGTAAAGAATGACAGAGCAAAATGGCCTACTCCTGCTCTTTCATATTCTACGTTTCTGTGAAACAGGAGACTGTGAGCTAAATGAGGGGTCCTGCAATTTATTCATAGAATAATATATCAGTGAATGGGTACAAAACTGCAGTTAGTCAAAAAAATTCAGAGAGCCTCTTTGAAGGAGAATACACCCTATTGAATAATTATAAAACCTGTCCAACTGAGTAGTTCAGGAGCTTTATATAGAGCATAGAAGGTGACTCTCGGGCAATGATCTCGGTGACAAAAATTCAGATAGAGAGCGCTAATGGTCATCAAGTCCTGCTGCTCACATACGTGATTCGTGAATTTGCTTAGCCTCACATCGCTTAATTTTTCATTCAATGAGAGTCCAATCAACATGACCTGTAGTTCTAAAAGAAAAAAAACCTGAAATGTCACTTAATTCCTGGAGCGAAAAGTATGTGCTGCACTGTGTATGCACACTTTGCTATGTTTGTTGTTTGAACAGAATCACAGTTTACAAGGTTTTTGAACAACATAAACTGCATGTACAGAACCCAGAAGTCATTTCACAGCAGTAATCCATGCAAGGGGTTCTAACACATCAAAGAGGAAAAGGTTTCCTGGAATTAGCAGCAAGATGGTGACATTTAATTTGCCTGAATGGAGAATGCTTGATGGCTGAGAGCAACCACAAGTAGTGATGTAGTTGAGGTTCGCTATTTAATGATTTACACCAGAAAAAAACTATCCAGCTATGATTTTGGAAACAAAAATGAAACTGATCTGAAGATGAGGTGCTAAGGATCTTTGGTGAATTTCTGCAGTGCATCTCGAAGGTAGCGCACACGGCTGAAACTGAGTGTTGGTGATGGAGGCTGTGGATTGTTGTGAATGTGGTGCCCATCAAAGTGGGCTGCTTTGTCCTGGAAGTCAAGCTTCTTGTTGGAGTTATCACCCATCCAGGCAAATGGCGAATATTCTGTCACACTTCTGACTTGTGTCTTGTAGATGATAGACAGGTTTTGTCCAAAAATACAAAAAAAAATTGAATTCGATCACTGTACAGCCTCAAATAAAACAGCGCATATATAATCTAACTATTTTCTCTTCCAAAACATCAGCCAAATACATTCACAGTTCTAATGCAATATCGTTAAAAAATGTTTCCAAAATATGATATGCTAACCATCAATTAACTAATGTTTTTCCATCATCTTTTTTTTGTATTCTCTGCCCTATTTATTAAACTTAAATACTTTTTTTAAAATGAATGGTATTTCTATAAAATTTTTAATTTTTTGGATTAAACAAAATCAGTACAATTTTTCAAGTAGTATAACATGTTGTTTCTTTTGAATTGTGTATACTTACATTCATTAACACAATTGTAAGATGAAAAAATTTCAATAGCACATCACACTTTACAGCAACACTTAATTTCTGTACTTCCAGATGACAATTTGATTATGAGCAATATTGAAATGTCCAACAAATGCATGACTTTATTCAGGAGCCAGACAACATAATCAATATTTTCTTTCCTTAGAAATGCGACTTTAGATTAGATTAGATTATGTTACAGTGTGGAAACAGGCCCTTTCGGCCCAACAAGTCCACACCGACCCACCAAAGCGCAACCCACCCATACCCCTACATTTACCCCTTACCTAACACTACGGGCAATTTAGCATGGCTAATTCACCTGACCTGCACATCTTTGGACTGTAGGAGGAAACCGGAGCACCCGGAGGAAACCCACGCAGACATGGGGAGAACGTGCAAACTCCACACAGTCAGTCACCTGAGGTGGGAATTGAACCCGGGTCTCTGGCGCTGTGAGGCAGCAGTGCTAACCACTGTGCCACCGTGCTGCCCACTTGTGGTTGTTCACTTCATAATTGTCTCAAAGAACCAAACAACTTGTCCCCTTATGCATCTTACACTCTACATCAACAAAAAAAAACATAAGACCATAGGAGCAGGAATTAGGTCATTCAGCCCATCAAGTCTGCTCTATCATTCAATAATGGTTGATAAATCTTTCAACCTCATTCTCCCGCTTTCTCCCCATAACACTTGATACTCAAGAATCTATCTATCTCAGGGTTAAATATTCTCAATGACCTGGCTGCCACAGCCTTCCCTGGCAATGAATTCCATAACAATCAAGAGCCTTGAATAATCTTAATAAAAATACAAACTAAGACTTCACATTGGCTTATGGCATTATTTAGAACTTCACATTTCAATTACCTTGCATCTCCCAGTTCTCAACAATTATTTTGAGACTCCACATTAGGCTCGTGCACAGAGGACTCAACCTGATCCTGCTAGTTTGGGTAGGCGAGGCCAATTCCAGTTAAAATGTTATCAACCTCCAAAAACTGTTACCAAAGCATTATTAAAACTTATCAAGTCCGATTTGGGAAAACAATATTTTAAAGTGCTTACATCAGTATGAGTGATGGCAGACTTTGAGACAATTATTTTAGCTCCTGCCATCTTATCCCACTGTCAGACTAAAGCACAGTCAAGCACAGTAGTTAGGAGCTCCTGAATGAAAACAAAAGACATTTTGGAAAGGTCAACAATCTTAAACATTAAATCTTCCTCTCCCTAGTGAATCTGCCTGACCTAGATGAACATGAGGTTTTTCTCATCGAGCACTTATTTGTATGGATATGTTTTTACCATACCTGGATCAGACCTCAAAGCTTGGCTCTCAAAAATAGCCATATGTAAATTCCAGCATTCATTGTATTTTGCTTTTATTTCAATATCTATTTAGTCTATCTATCATCCCGGTGATGCATGATAGGATAGCCGATCAATTAACTAATCATAATAAATCTTAGTCAAAATTTACAACAGACCCATTAAAGAGGCAAGACGTTCATATACAGATATACTTTGCCAAATCCAACAGTTTCATGACAGTGTTCAGAAGAAAGAACATTTCAAGGTATTAATTCAGATTGAGACATCTTAATCCAGTGAATAGGAGACACAGGAAACAGCATATGATTTAAAAGCAATTCAGGTTAATGGTCATGCTGCTACAAATATTAGTTCACTTCTCACATATTAGAGCTTATAACTGTTTCATCTCTCCATTGATCCTTGTATTAATGCAAATTGCTTAAAGTGAGCTAAGTTTTTAGATAACACGGTTTTGGTTAGCTGCTTGTAATACAGTCTAGCTGTACTGTAAACAAAATCATATTTTGTGTTAGGTAAGAAACATGAATGGTCACCCATGGAAAATTCAGTTATTATGTTTTAAAGAGCATCAAACAAGTCTGTTCTTTTTTATTGGAACGAACATGCTCAGGGATTGGATGGATGTCCCAAACAAAAGGGACAAATTAAGCTGAATACTGTACAAACTTTTGTCAAGTTATCACCGTAGAACAAGAAATCAAGTGTAAAAGGAACGATTCAACACTTGATTTGCCAGAAATCTCGCTAACAAAGTTAGATACAATCATTTGGATTGTGTGGGGTGACATGAGTCCCCTCGCCCTCTCTGTGAGAAGTCAGGTGATGCCAGCTGGGTGAGGCCATGGAAGTGCCATTGCCTGCCACTGAAGCTTCTCAATTGACCCAAATGTGGCCAGACACTCAACTGGTCCCCATAAAACTTTTGACAAACTACAGGCAGGCAGCTAAGTAGCTGCAACAAATCCTACCCCCTTCAAACATGGTCAAACAAGGAAACATAACATCCAGCCCAGCTACAGCAACTAACAATATCCTATTTATCAAAGATAACACATCTAATAGGAGATAGCGAGGACTGCAGATGCTTAGGAGAAGGCAGAGTCAATAAAATATGGCACTGGAAAAGGCACAGCAGTTCAGGCAGCATCTGAGGAGCAAGAGAAAATGACATTTCAGGCTTAATCCTTCATCAGGACTGGTTCTGACGAAGGGTTAAGCCCAAAACATGAACACATCTAATGGCTTGCAAAGCTAACCATTGAACATTATAATTGGATACTGCACGCTTGACTATAAATGCTATTTTAAATGGCCTAGAAAACCACACAGCTTCAGATCAGGCCAACTAGACAGAAGGTGAAAGGTAAAGTCACCGTTGTTCTACCAGACCTTAGGGCTGCCCTCTCATTACACAGTGGCAACTGGTGGCAGTTAAACCTGAGGGTCACCATGCCTCAGGTGAGGGGAGACGTTGAGAACGGGAACTATTCATGGAATTGAACCCACATTGCAAACCGATCATTGAGCCAATCGAGCTAACCAAGCCCCAGAGAGAGGGAAGCAACACATGTGATCCCTGCCAATGGCATGCATGCATCAAGATAAAATGAGAAAAAGGATTACATACTTGAAATTGTTTCAGGCACAAATCTAAGTTAAATGTACCACAGTAATTTAGCAGTAGGGAGATTCCCTAAGTTACAGTGCAACAGTGTTTGAGATACTGCACAGCACAGCACAGCAGGGTTAAATTCACATTAAGTCTGTTTATCTCTCCACAAACAATGCCCAACATACCATTGCCAGAAATTTTTGTTTGTCAGCATCCACAGTATTAGTCTATTGTTAAGATTAAATCTGTAGTCTATGCGTCACTAACACATTAAAAGATCCAAATAAACAGGCTGCTAACCATCTTGGCTGAGAATAACCATATGACTATCTTTCTGGTCGGGTGACTTTGTGGCACTGGCTGTTAGACCTCCTCTGGGATACATTTACTTCATGGGTTGCCTGCAGTGAATAGCCATCTGTGGTCATCATCACCTTACTTGAGTCATTGTCTCCTACTTAATGAACCTTGCATGTACACATTTCTGCGATTCAGTTTTTACGAACTGTTTATTCTCGGATCATGGTCAAAGTCTTCAACTCTTAAATATATTTGCAATTCCAACTGCAAGTTTATTTAAAATCAAATTAACCCTAGTATTTCTACAAATTAAAATGTTTATTTCTAATAGTTTCTTTCCAGCTTCTGCAGAACTTATAAAAGGTACTTTAATATTTCTGTTCAACTTTGTGTTCTTTCGAAGAAGCGTCTGAATGCTTTCTTTGAAAGTCCTTCAATATTGTTCCCATTCTTATTTGACTTTTTTGCCTTTTTTCTTCTTTTGGATGTAGAGAAGCTTGACTTTGTACTCAAGATTCTACTGAGACAAGTGTACTTCTGGAGCAACATCTTGGTGACAAAATCAAAAGGATTAACTGTCACTTGAAATGTTTGCGAGACTTCAGACAACTTGAAGGCACATGCCAAAAGCTATGATAGTCAAATTCCAAATGCCTTGATGAAAATCAGTGTTTCCATGTAAAACGTACCAAGTTGACAGGAGCACTGTCAAACAAAATTTAACACATTAGGGCAGATGGCAAAAAGTGGTCAAAAGGGTTGCCCTTTAATAACTCTCTTAAAGAAGGAGAGAACTATAGGAAGGCATAGAAGATTAATAAGGAAATTTCAGAGCATCTGAACACACAATTGTGAATGAAATTGTTTACCATGCAGAAACAGGCCCTTTGGCCCAACAAGTCCACACCAACCCCCCCAAAGAGTAACCCACCTAGACTCATTCTCTCACCCTATTATCCTATATTTACCCCTGACTAATGTCCCTAACCTACATATCCCTGAACACTATGGGCAATTTAACATGGCTAATTCACATGACCTGCACATTTTTGTGATTGTGGGAGGAAACCGGAGCACCCAGAGGAAACCCACGCAAACTCCACGCAGACAGTCAGCTGAGGCTGGAATCGAACTCAGGTCCCTGTCGCGGTGAGGCAACTGTGCTAACCACTGAGCCTCCGTACCGTCCCTGTATAGCAATTAAAGTTGGGGACGGTCAAGTGTCCAAACTTGAAAGAATGCAGATACCCTAGACAGTTGTACAATTAGAAGGGTTCACACAGACAGGGGGAAGTGAGACCAAAGAGGACTTGACATGTGATTATTAATATTGAAAGTAGAATTGCTTAAACAAGATCCAAAATAAATCAGCAAGCATATGGGGTGATGGGTGAACGGTTGTTGAAGCACAGATGACAGAATTTTAAATAACCTAAATTTTGCAAGGAATAGGATGTGGGCAGTTGGCCTGAAATGTGTTGGAATGTTCAAGATGAGAGGTACCAAAGGTAGGGAGTTCAACTGCATGAAAGATGGAGTCAGGCAATGTTATAGAGGGGGGAGAAAGCTGGCCCTCAGATTGCTTGTACGTGTGATTGGCAGCTCATCCTGGAGTTAAATATGATATTAAGGCTGTAAGCAAGACTTTACAAGATCAGAAAAGACCATTGTTGTCCATCTAATCAGTCCAAATGTCTGAGAACTGCCATATACCAAAATAATGATGTAGCTTCATTAATATTTTTTGCCTTCTTACATCATTCAGGAAGCCATCTCTCAGGCTAAAAGTCTTCCTATTGATTTTATGGTTGTTTTTGGAAACAAAATGATTTATCACTTGGGTGCGCCAAGCTTTGGCTCCAGGTTTAATTAAGGCATTTGGTGTCTGTCTATATTAATTTAAAATGTTGTCAGTTTGTCCAAGTCCTTTGTCTGGACTTTGCAGTAAGATTTTTCACTTCTTCAGTGTTCCAGTATTAACTGCTCAATGCGGTTCAGATGGCAATCTTCTTAGACTGTTCTTATTATTACACTCCCACATGAAAATAGGATAAGAATTGTAACAGGAGCTGACTTTTCTCCTCCCATGTTCAGGGACAAAGAGATGAAATGAGGGACAAGTATCCCTAATTAAATTCAGCACAAAGTAATGACATTTCCTGGTCTCCACATCTCCCCTTACCTTCAATTTGGGCATTTTTTAAGTCTTTGTAGAATAATCATATTTGACATATAATCAAAACTATACATCACAGAAGGGTCATATGCAAGCAGAATGTGATGTATATTTTACAACAGAAAGGTAAATGGGTCTGCATTCTTACCAGGACAGGTTTTCAATATGCAAATTCTTTTGCACTTCTTGCTTATACTATCACATGCTGTGTAATAGCACACATCTAATCTGGATGTACATTAGAAAATCACTACTGTAGTCATTGCAAGGAGCAACACGACTTCCATTATTTAATGTGCAATTTGGTAATGCCAGTCAGTAAGGAAGAATCAAGGCTGAACCTGAACTTAAATTCCCAAATGATATTATCAAAACTTTCCTCTACCGTTTTCCACTTGCTCTTCTCCTGAACATAGGAACATTGCTGAATAGCCCTCAGTCTTTCAGTTACTGGACAGACCATGGCTAATCGAAACCTTAACTTCATTTTCAAAGTTTGCTCCACACATCCAGATACCCTTACTGAATAAATATTTATCCATTTATCTTGAAAGTTTTAACTGACCCAAGCAGACAATTTCAGAATTTTTGTTTCAAAGATATATTTTATTTTCCAAATTTTAAAAATGTTATGATTCACATAGAGCAATACACATCAAATTAAAGAGTGAGAAATCCCAGCATGTATTCTACTTATGCTATAAATTTGTGATGATGCTATGGCTTTAAGATGTGTATTTTATCCTGGTTTGTTTTAGTGAAAGATTGGGGGGATAGATGCAAAGCAGTCAATGAGAAAATAAACAACGTGTGAAACTTAGGCGATTTTTTTCTTAGAAGTTGGAACAATAGAAACAGCCTGAATGGGTGTGGTCAAACACCCACAGAATCAGGATCTTTAGTTCAGCTTTCAGCAGTTGCTGTGGGGCCTGAAAGTGAAAGCTATTTTTTTCTTTCACTTACAGCCAAAAATTGGGGTTTTCTGCCTGCTACTGGAGTTGCATGTGAAACAATTGGTGTTCTGAACTTGCCTTTTGCCAAAGGTGTGTTTACAGGATGTTACTATATTGGAACATTTAATTAGTAATAGGTACTGTATCCATTATTCTGTTAAGTTTTCCAATAGAGTTAGGTTATACCAGTTCCTCCTTTCTTTTATTGTATTTTACCTGTAGCAATTGAATAAAGTGTGTTTTGCTTTAAATCCAGTAGTTTGACTAATCAAATGCAAGACCTTACATTTACTTTGAAAATAAGAAAAAGTTAGGGTCTAGACTATCTTATGAAATACTTTGAGGGGGTTTGGTCTGGTCCATTACAGATTGCATCTAAATTTAAATTACTTTGGGCATTTTGTCATACAGACAGCTGAAGAGATTTACATTAGCATACATATGGGTTTGAGCCAATGACACCAGAGCTCTAAACTGTGAACACTCACTTTCAGCTTTTGGGACAACTATCCAAAATTAAGGTGTGGCCCCTCATAACAAAAAGAAAACCAAGAACTGAGGATGCACAGGCGACACGGTGGCACAGTGGTCAGCACAGAGACCTGGGTTCAATTCCCAACTCAGGCAACTGTCTGTGTGGAGTTTGCACATTCTCCCCGTGTCTGCGTGGGTTTCCTCCGGATGCTCTGGTTTCCTTCCACAGTCCAAACATGTGCAAGTTAGGTGAATTGGCCATGTTAAATTGCCCGTAGTGTTAAGTGAAAAGGGTAAATGTAGAGGAATGGGTCTGAGTGGGTTGCTTCTTCGGAGGGTTGGTGTGGACTTGGTGGGCCGAAGGGCCTGTTTCCACACTGTAAGTAATCTATTGCTGGAGATCGGAAACAAAAACAGAAATTAGGGAAGGAGTTCAGCAGGCCTGGCAGCATCTGTAGACAGAAAGCAAAGTTAATGTTTTGCATTCCAGTGATCATTCATCAGAACTGATTCTGCTTTCTTTCCACAGATACTGCCAGGCCGACTGAATTTCTCCAGAAATTTCTGTTTTTTATGCCTCAGAACTTAGTCCTGCATGTTGGAATCTGTTAGTTTGCAACACTCGATCAACAGCATCTTGCACTGGAAGACTGGCAACATTTCAGGCAAACCAAAGAACATCTATTATCAAGTTGATAATTTTCCAGGAGACAAATTGTGTGTCCCTAGAAACAAAAAGCACAGAGGAGAATCCTATCTTATGGAGCTGCTCAAGATGAATGTCAACATTTTGTTTCTTCATTTATTAATGGGGTGAGGGTGTCGTTGGCTAGACAGCATGTATTGCCTACCCCTAATTGGCCAGAGCGCAGCTAAGAGGCAACCATATTGCTGTGTGTCTGCAATCACATGTAGTCCAGACCACGTAAGGATGGCAGTTTCCTTCCCAAAGGACATTAGTGAATCAGATGTGTTTTTTCTGACAATCAATAATGGATTCAATATCATCGTGAGACTCTTAATTCCAGATTTTCTTTAAAAAATTGAATTCAAATTCCACCATCTGCCATGGCAGGATTTGAATTTGGGTTCCCAAAACATTATCTGGATCCCTGGTCCATCAATAATACCATTAAGCCATCACTTCCCTATTAAACAAAAACTGCAGCATCTCTTTCTACATACTCTTACAAAATGTGTATTCCAGAATAAAATGGATGCTGGCCTTCACCTACTGCAGGCACCTTGAACGTAAGGTACAAACTGGTATCCATGAAAGATTTGCAGTGAGGTCATTCTTGCAACCAGCCAAGGCAAATATTGATTCTTATTTGAAAAGTCTTGCAACAAGAAATTCTGTCAAGTGATTTGACCATCTGCTCAGGGAATTATTGGACAGGATTCACAATCGCTTTTTTCTCCACAGGGTCTCATGGATGTTATGTGCAGACTAACTTAGTTGAATTGCAATCACAATTTTCTTCAACTAATAGTGGTGTTTTCCTTTGTACCTCTTTGAATGCCTTCAGGCATTTATTATTGCAACTCCAATTGCCAGATGCAGAGTACAACTGACTCAGCATGGTCTGTTTTTCTGGGGCATTCTCTAGCAGGTTAGACAGACCAAATGTTTGCAACAGTGAAGAAAAGAGAACATCAATATTTACTGACATTTGGAGTGGGTGGATTCAGATGTGAATTCCTCATTATTCATTCTTGCAAGGAATGTCACATAGTCAGCATAGTGAGAGATCTGCAATACTATCTGCACTCATGGAATGGTGCAAGTCTGCATCTTGAAGTGGCACAAGGACAATAAACATTTCCACCTTTGTGTTTAAATGCCATGGATTTCTGCACAAATTAATTCAGCCACACACAACTGAGGCCAATAGGGTGATGATAGCAAAAGTAAAAAAAAAACTATGGATACTGGAAATCTGAAAGAACAGAAAAATGCTGGAGAAACTGAAGAAGAGTCCTAATAGATTCAAAACATTAGGATGCAGGTAATATTCAATGCATTTCTTACATTAATAAAAAATTTGTATACCATGTCTCTGGGACACTAGTTATTTTTGATCTCCTGATGAAGCATAGGCTGCTTCGGGGGACACTCAGAGCCGCAGTAGGGCTAGGGATGTGTCACATAGAGTCATTGAGTCATAGAGATATACAGCACGTTGCCAGCACTTGGCCCATATCCCTCTAAACCCTTTCTATTCATATACCCACCCAGATACCTTTTAAATACTGTAATCGTACCAGCCTCCACCATTACCTCTGGCGGCTCATTTCATACACACACCACCCTCTGCATGAAAACGACACTTAGGTCCCTTTTATATCTTTCTCCTCTCACCCTAAAACTATTCCTCCTAGTTCTGGGCTCCCCCACTCCAGGCAAAAGACCTTGTCTGTTTATACTATCTATGCCCCTCATGATTTTATAAACCTCTATAAGGTCACTCCTCAGCCTTCGACGCTCCGTGGGAAACAGCCCCAGCCTATTCAATGTCTCCTTATTGCTCAAATCCTCCAAACCTCTTGTTCAAGAGCGTTGAAGGAACAGGTCTAGAAAGAAATCTCATACCTCATAATCATGTTCCTACATGGAATCTTAATGCCCAGTATCTAATTCATTTTCATTATTGATTAACATATATACCTTAAGGATACAGCAGTTAAGGGTGCTTGCACCAATGTCTCCAAATCACTTTTCCATCACCTTTATTTTTATTATGTGGTGAGACAATGTAATTGCTGGCTGGGCAGCACTTATTGCCCATCCCTAGTTGCCCTTAGGAAGGCGGTAGTCAGCTACCTTCTTGAATTGCTGCAGTCTTATGGCAGCCGGTAGATCCAATGTGCTTTTAGGAGCCAAAATAGATCTACAACCCTTTTTAAATATGGTCACACAGAAGTGTACACATCAACCGAACGGCTGTAGACTCTGGGAAAAAAAGCTAAATTTAAAACGAAATCTATAATTCCATTACTTTTTCAGATGAATTTGATTGCAGTTAAGGAAAGGAAGAACAGTTGAATTCTGAATTGAATTCAAAGTCATCTCATTTTCTAAAATCAGCATGCTCTCTTTCATCCATAGAAAACAGGATGTAGGTAGGGAGGCTGCACTTATCAGACATGCCCTCAGAAAGTTACATTAAACAATTAATTTCAAACACAAAGCTAATAGTATTTATCATAATCTGATGTTAATTAACAACTAGCTTCTAAATAAATAATAATGAATTCTTGGCATGGATTTACAAGACAATATATAATCTCTGCATCCTGTAACCCACAAGTGAGTTACAAACAATTCAAAACTTGCTACCACAATTTGGTAGCTGCTGGATACATTTGAATTAGCATCTGCTATTCTATTCTTGCAACAATGTGTAAAATATTGGCCAAATTAATGCACTTGGTTGATTCTCTGCTCTGTGTACGATATGTGAATTAGGACAGTGCTGGTACATTGCATTTCATTAGCTTATATCGACATTACATCACAGAACCAGTAACCCAGAGGCTTAGACCAGGTCAGGAAATTTAAATTCAAATAATAATTAAGCAATTAAACAGAGATGCAAGTGTTGTTTTTTTCTTGTTTTTTTTTCATTCAGAGGAGGTGCTGTTTGCTGGCTGGACAAGCACTTAATATCCATTCCTTATTACACTCAAATATGATGTTGATCTACTTAAGTGTTGTTGGAGCTGTACTCATCCAGATAAATAGGATCATTCCACCACATTCCTGACTTGTGCCTTGTAGATGATATACAATTTTGGGGGAGTCAGGTGAGTTACTCACTGCAAGATTCATAGCCTCTGAACTGCTCTAAAGCCACAGCATTTGCATACATAAACCAGTCCAGTTTCTGATCAATGGTAACCTCCCAACATTCCGAGTGGAGGATTCAGAGATGCCACTGAACGTCAAGGGACCATGGTTAGATTCACTCTCGTTCAAGGTGGTCATTGCCTGGCACTTCTGTGGTATGAATGTTACTGATCACTTATCAGCCCAAACCTATTCTTCCTCCTGATACTTCAGTGATAGAGGCGTGACAAATGGTGATGAGTATTGTACAATCATCAGTGAACATTTCCATTTCTGAGGTTATGTTGGAGCAAAGGTCACTGATGAAGCAGCTGAAGATTGTTGAACCTCAGAGACGAGAAAGGGAAGGGAGGGTTAACAGCTCCTGCAGATAGACTGGCTGTACACGAAGGAATGGTGCATCGTTTATCTGTCAAGATCTTGACCCATGTCTCACATGTGTGCCTTCAAGTAGTTATTAGGGTACCAGTTAAATTGACTGGAAGAGTTAAATAGAAATTTCTGAGGTCATAGCAAAACCAAAGGTGCAGAATTCGCCAAAAGAATCTTGTACATCAAAAGGGCTTCATCAGCAGAACCTTCCAGAAAAGTCTTGAAAATCATGAAGAATTAACTAGTTTAGGAGATAGAAAGGGTCGGCGGTATGAGGATAAATAGATACGGGATGAAGCAATCAGTACTAGGGATAGAGATAGGTTAGGGCATGATAATGAGGCCCCGCTTGGGTAAGTAAAGAGCAGGACAGTCTAGGGACTCCTGCTTTTTGCAGACAAGATTGGAATTCAAATAAATAATTGTGCACATGACTACCTGTGTATTAAAATCAAATGAGTTTCTTGTCTTGAGCACATCTATGCTCTAGCTGGCCTGGGACGGACACTCCCCGCAATTGCTTAAAGAAATTGAGATTTCTGTGGTCAATCAGAAGTAAACACAACATTAACAAATGACAGTAACCACACCCCAAGAGGCCACTTGACAGACAGGCCAAACTAGGTGAGTGAGACCGTCAGGTCTCCTACCCTCAGCAATCTAGGGATTTGTCCAGCATACGGGGACTGATTCTGGGAGATTGGAAAGATGAAACCAGTTTGAGGTCTAATAGCATTTAAGGCCAATCCGCACCACACTGTGAAATGAGTAGAGCTCATTACGACACAGAAGACATCATGGTCACACAGTGCATTCAAATCCATCTATAGCTGTGTAGACCCGTCTTGCTACTGGACAAAGTTAGGTCAGAGCAAGAGAGAGAGTGAGGCTGGCCAGGCACAACTTTCCTTCAATGAAATTCAATTGATCTGTTGTCATTTTTTTATCTGTTTAGTTTGGTGTAGCTGCAGGTTCGGATTCACTGGGAGTTGGAACCTGTACACAGATGCCTTGGGGCATAGCCCTATTTGTCACTGGGGAAATAGAAATGGAGCTTGGAGCATCTAACTGAGTGACTGGGCAGAGCTTTTCAAGGATACACTGCTTTGTCTGGTAGAAGGAAGGAGCTGGAGAAGATGTTTTGAAGATTGCTTCATTTATCTGGGCAGGAGGTCACAGCTGGCAGGGATCCTATTAACGTGATCATAATACACTCTTAAGGAAATGAAAATAAAGATGACACCATTGACTGGTGGAATTATGCTCTTCCATGGACAACATCACTAGACTGAGAGAAGAACTGCACCTATTGATAGGGAACTGTCTCAGTTTAGACTGCTGCCCTGAAGTGGAATGTGACTACCTCAACAGGGTCAGCTCAGAGAAATTGACGCAGGTTAAATGATGCAGGTTCTTTTGGAGTGACAGTGAAAAGGTAAATGGGATGAAGATGATGTGGACTTTGGTATCATGAAGCATCTTGCCAGTAAGATGCCAGTGAGAAAGGCAAGTAGTCAAAGATAAACTGACGGCTTAAACTCCATTTGTGTGGCAACACCCGACACTCCAAACATGAGCAAGCCCAAAGAAACCCAGAATAAATTCTATGATGACTTCCACGCCCAGGCTACCACTGTGCCAAAGTCAGATATGCAAATGGGGCTTTATGCAGATCAAGGGGTTGGTGGTTCAAAGCAGCAATGATCTCCTCTGAAGATACTGTAATGAAGGTGTAAGGGGTACTGTACCTTTAAGAAAGTTGAAGGACTTGGAGAAGCATACAGACTGCTGGAGAATTTACAATGTAACATTTGGTTAAACAGCTAGATTAGCTGGGTTGCCTGGAGACAAAAAAAAATCATATTTGGCCAATCAGGTTGAATTATACCCCAATCAAGTTTGAATTTAGTACATTGACAAAATTAAAAACCAGTGAAACAATCTGATCCTTTGGGGTATAAGAAAAGGAAGAATTGAACAGTTAGAGGAGAACTGCCAAAAAGACCAATAGATGTAGGCTGCTAGTCAGAGCTCTCTGACAGGCACCTGCCTGGAGAAGGAGTTTGCACAGAGACAAAACATTGACACTGACATAGAGAGTAAATCTACAGAGGAAGATATCAAGAGAAGATTTGACAGCAGGCTGGTTTTGAAATTTGAATTTTCCTGTAAATCTTAATTGAGGGTTTTATTGGACTAGTATTGTAGAGGGGAAGGTAAAATATAGATTTAGATAAAGGATTTGGTCATAGTTGATAGTTAATAATTCTCTGTTAGACTTTAAAAAATTACAGTTGTTAATTTTTACTTTAAATTGTGACTTTTGGGATAATTCTTTGCCTCTCAAAATGTAACAGATTACAGCAAGGGTTAAATCATTTCTGTGTTACTGGTTTAAAATGGCCCCATGGCTGGGTGGGTGGTGGGGGAGCAGGGTTTAACCATGTGTCATAACAATACTTGCTGAGCACTCAATCATCACCACAGTCAATGAGTCTAAACAATCGTGTTATCACCAGACAGATAGAATGCATGTAATTAAAGCCACTACCGGACTGATCACCGTGATGTCCTTCTATCATTTCAAAATTAAATATCAAGATCTAGAAGTGTCTCAAGGTCTCAAAGTTCAAGCAGATGGTCAGGAAAGAGTCCTTATCAGGGAAACTCGATAGTCACTTGTGTGCAGTGATGATGGAAACACCTTGCACTGAGGATGTTAGGGTGACCTTCATGGATACAAAGTACTTCATTGTTCCTGAGGAATCTAATCCCACCTTTCATAGGCATCAAATTTGGTTTTATAAAAACAATTAAGATATCCTGAAATTACTAGAGCGGAAACATCAACTCTACTCTAAAACATCCACCTGAGTTTTTGCAAGGTTTGTGAAGGTTTGTAGCTCAGGTTGAGGTTTAGGGTGTAGCTTTGCTCGCTGAGCTGTAGGTTTGATATCCAGATGTTTCATCACCTGGCTAGGTAACATCATCAGTGGCGACCTCCAAGTGAAGCAAAGCTGTTGTCTCCTGCTTTCTATTTACATGTTTGTCCTGGATGGGGTTCCTGGGGTTTGTGGTGATGTCATTTCCTGTTCGTTTTCTGAGGGGTTGATAGATGGTATCTAGAAAGCAGGATCTAGATACAAACTCACAAACAAAGACAAAACCGATAACACAGGGGCATGGATAAAGAACTTATCAGACCGAACCCTATCAGACACAGAAAAAGCAGTACTAGTAAAAGGACTAAATTTCAATTACCGAGATGCTGACAAGAAGGATTTTCTAGAGGCATTAGAAACCACATTGAAGGACAACAAACTCACGGAAGAGTTGCACCTACTCTGAGCCGAAAGAGGGAGGGAAACAAACTGAACACACAAGAAAAGAAAGCCCTTGAAACCTCAAAAAAGATAAAGACATTGTTATATTACCTGCAGACAAGGGTCGGCTCACAATCATCCTGAACAGAAGGGACTACATACAGAAAGCCAATGCACTACTCGCAGACACCAACACCTACCAACAGGTGATGCTAGACCCGACCCCACAACGAGGAAACAAAATTACATATCTCCTAAGAAAATTACACAATTCCAAATTACATATCTCCTAAGAAAATTACACAATTCCGGACAATTAAACAAGATGGAGTTCCAAAAAATGCAACCAGACGGGACCAACACCCCACGATTCTACGGACTACCAAAAAGCCATAAACCGGGGGGGATCTAAGATGGCAGTGATCTGAGAGGATCACCCTGCAGAGCTTCGCATCGCAGCAGGAGCAGGACGGTCCTTTAACCCACCCATCCCAGGTCATCAGGATTTCTTGGGGCATTGGAAAGATTGTGGAGCCCCAAGAAACATTTAAAAATTGACTTACCTGTATTTTCAGCTGTCCAGAAATGCCTAAAAAGGGAGGAGGAGCATCTGAGGCCAGGCCTGCAGCTCAGCCTGCAGCAGCCTTGGTGCCGATTACTCTCCAGGACCTGGTGAACCAGCTCTCGAAATCTCACGAGATGTTGGGGAAACAGATTGAAGAGAAGCTGGCTCCAGTCTCTCTCATGCTGTAGAAGCATGAGCAGCAGCTGGGAAACCTGGAGAAGAGGATGGATGAGGTGGAGCATAGGGTCACAGTGGTGGAAGCTGAAGCCAGTTCATTCAAGGAAGAGATCTGAAGACGCAGGTTTGTAATTTGCGTGACCAAGTGGATGATCTTGAAAACAGGGGCAGGAGAAAAAACATTCGGATCATCGGTCTGCCTGAGGGTAAGGAAGGTGAACGGCCTGCGGAATTTGTTGAAGATTGGCTTCCGAAATTCCTTGATTTGGAGACTGGCATGAGAGGATTGACGATAGAGAGGGCTCACCGGGTCGCAGCACGGAGGTCGGGTCTGGGTCAACGCCCTCGTCCTTTCCTGGTGCGGTTCCATCATTACCGGGATAAGGAGAGAGTCATGGAGGCTTCCAGACTCCAGGGGAAGGATCCAAAGGCCCTAATTTACGAGGGGTCTAAGATCATGTTTTTTCAGGACTTTTCAGCAGCGGTGATCCAGAGACGAAAATCGTATGATGGTGTCAAGAGAAGATTGAAGGAGCTTGGGATTCAGTACTCCCTGAGATATCCAGCAGTGTTTCGGATCACCTTAGATGGAACCATGCATCTCTTTGACACATTGGAGAAGGCAAGAGACTTTGTGGACAAACTAACCTCATTTAAACAATTGTAGTATGGTACAAATATTGTTGCTTGGGTATACGTTTATCATTCTGTAAAAGAAATGGAGGAAATCCGGTTGGAGCTTTGTTTTTCCCCTTTTTTTCCCTCTATTGATAATAATTTGGTTCAATCTATGTCTGGCAGTGGTTAAGATGTACATTTTAAATTTCTAAATTAGGACATACCAAAGGATGAGTGGGGTATTTATTCCCCCTTTTTTTTATAAAATAATTTTTTAAAATCATATTGATATTCTATGGGGTGTTTATTCTTTTTAGCTTGTGCTTGCGATGCGGCTCTAGCTGGGAGAAGTGAAGGTGGTTGAGATGGTTAGATGCCTATTTCTGGGCAGTTCGGGACAGGTAGTTGCCCCCTCTGGGCAGGGGGTGAGTTCCCCTACTCAGCTCTATTGGTGCTTTATATGTTGGTTTGTTTTCTGGTTTTTGTTGTTTTTTATTTTGTATAATTTTATATGTTTGTTAAATGTAGTGGTTTTAGTTTATGTAGTTTTTATATTTGGTGGACCATGCGACACTAAGGCTCAGCAATTTGTGGTTCAGGTTCCTCCTCTCTGGAATTTAAATGTAATTGCAGAAGATTATGGCTAATGATTTGATTAAATAGTGTACTTGGAATATCAAGGGAAGTCACTCGCCAATTAAGAGGAATAAGTCTTGAGTCTTAGAAAGGAGAAGGTGGATATTGCTTTGTTACAGGAGACACATTTGGATGACAAGGAACATCTAAAATTACAGCAGAATGGCTTTGACCAAGTTATTTTTCATCATTTAATACTAGAAGTAGGGGAGTGGCTATATTGGTAAGGAAAAATCTCTCATTTAAATTGCTGGAATGTGTTAAAGACACATTCGGGAGGTTTGTAATTCTTAAAGCCTTGATAAATGGGGAAGAATATGGCATTTTAAATGTTTATTGTCCCCCAGCTCATCCTCTTAAATTCTTGGTAGATGCTTTTTCTAAACTGATAAGTCTCAAGTCTCGGCACATCATTATAGGGGAGATTTTAACTGCCTCATGGACCCCACAGAAGACAAGTTGCCTAAAGGTCCCTCGATACCCTCTGCACAAACTAAACAGTTATTGGGTTTGTGTGGGGAATTAGGATTGGTGGACGTCTGGAGGTGTCTCCACCCTACAGGTAGGGATTTCATGTTTTTCTCCAATCTGCACAGATGTCACACGAGAATTGATTTTTTTCTGACCCCTGCGGTAACCCTGGATCTGGTGGCATCCCGTACGATTGGTAATATTGACATCTCTGATCATGCTTCAGTGTGCCTCATGGTTAAAATTAAGGATGTTACAGTGGATTCAAGGTACTGGTGAATGGACCCCTTTATTCTCATGGACAGCAAGTTTGTGAAGTATTTCTCTAGGGAATTTCGGGCATTCCTAGACATCAACATAGGCTTGGTTGATAGTTCATCTGTTCTCTGGGAAACTGCCAAAGCTTATGCCAGAGGGTTAGTTCTTTCATATTCCATCAGTAGGAAGCGGCAGAAGGGTGAGCAGCAACGTCTCCTTGAAGCACAGTTGAAGGCAGCTGAGAAGGCCTGTTTTGACAGA
Organism: Chiloscyllium plagiosum; assembly: GCF_004010195.1. NCBI lineage: Eukaryota > Metazoa > Chordata > Chondrichthyes > Orectolobiformes > Hemiscylliidae > Chiloscyllium > Chiloscyllium plagiosum. Next base: position 21,772,231 of record NC_057713.1, read on the forward strand.
CTCTCGTTGGTCAAACAACAGAGGATTATGGCACTGCGGTCTACACTAAATTCCGTGCTCATGCAGACGGCAAAGAAGGAGCTGGCTTTTGCAAAGCAAAGGTTATATGAGCATGGTGACAAGCCAGGCAAATACTTAGCATACCTTGCCAGAAAGAGAAGTGCCCCACAAACCATTACAGCGATTAGGGAAGGGTCTGGGAACCTAACATGTGATTCTAAAAAGATTAATGTGGCGTTCCAGAGATTCTACTCTAAGTTATATCAGTCTGAGAATTGTGAGGATGGGCAGGCAAAAATGGAATCCTTTTTTAGAGATCTGAAACTCCTGGGTGTGACTCTCGAACAACAGTCCTTTCTCAATGCCCTATTATCAGAGCAAGATGTGCAGGAAGCTGTGAGGCAGCTTCAGAGTGGAAAGGCGCCCGGTCCTGATGGACTTCCCAGTGAATTCTATAAGGAATTTATAAGTATACTGTCAGGCCCGATGCTGAATATGTTTAATGATTCATGCAGTCGTGTTTGTCTTCCACCATCTCTGAGAGAGGCCAATATTTCACTTATCCTTAAAAAAGGAAGGATCCGGAAGACTGCTTCATACAGGCCCATCTCGCTCTTAAATGTGGACTTCAAGGTCCTCTCTAAGGCTCTTGCGTTAAGGCTGGAGACTGTGTTACCCTCTATTATTAAAGAGGATCAGACGGGCTTCATAAAGGGTCGCAGATCCTCCAATAACATTAGGAGGCTGCTTAACGTAATTCAAGCATGCCAACAGCAGTCAATACAGGGATTGGTGATTTCTTTAGATGCAGAGAAAGCATTTGACCGAGTTGAGTAGCCGTACCTATTCTATAGTCTAGACCGGTTTGGTCTGGGCGAAGTTTTCATAAGGTGGGTAAAGGTTCTCTACAGTGTACCTCTCGCTGCGGTCATTACCAATGGGGTACGATCAAGCAATTTTAATATTTCTAGGGGCAGCCGGCAGGGCTGTCCCCTTTCACCATTACTTTTTACCTTGGTGATTGAATCGTTGGCAGAGGTCATTTGTGGGAATCTCAATATATCAGCTCCAGAAGTGGGGTCAAAA
>NC_057713.1:21773651-21788962 GCF_004010195.1 Chiloscyllium plagiosum
GGGGGTTTTGTGTATTTGGGCATATTCATTACTCCAGTTCTGGATTGGCTGTTCAAAGCCAATTTTACTCAATTATTTGAAAAAATTAAACAAGATCTCCAAAGATGGGAGGCACTTCCAGTCTCATGGTTGGGTCAGATAGCGCTTATTAAGATGAATATTTTCTCTCGTTTGCTATACCCTATACGGATGCTCCCTCTGATTTTTAATAAACAAACACTCAGAAGACTGAACAGTTGGTTCAGCTCCTTTATCTGGCACCGTAAACGGCCTCTCATTAAATTAGCCAAACTGCAGTTGCCTCACAGATTGGGGGGAGTAGATCTTCCGGACATTAAAAATTACCAATTAAGTTGCTCTTGACCTACGTAAGTGATTGGCTTTGTGGGGACCCTCTTTCAATATGGCTCAATATCGAAGCCTCCCAGGCAAGGTGCCCCCTTATCAGTTTGCTATTTTTGGACAAGGTGAGGACAGTTAGGGAATATTGCCATAACCCAATAGTCATCAACACTGTTAAAGCATGGAGGGCAATTCGGTAGAGGGAAGGTAATATGGGCAAAACATCTTTGTTTACACCTTTAGTGGGTATGCCGAGTTTTCAACCAGGTATGATAGATTCAGGATTTAAATGTTGGGCAGCTAGGGGTATATCTTGCATGGGTGATTTATTTGAGGGAGATGTAATGATGTCCTTCGATCAGTTAGTACTGAAGTACGAGTTACCTAATAGAGACCTCTTTAGTTTTTTTTCAAGTTAGGGATTTTATTCAAAAAAAGACCACACTTTTGACTGATCCCTACAAATCTGACACAGAAAGAGGGGTACTAAGGGCTAAGAGTACACTCTCTGTCAGTACTCTATATCACCAATTGGGGAGTGCCATCTCAGATGAGTCTGATCGACTCTGCAAGATGTGGGAAAGAGAGCTGGGTGTTAAAGTTTCTTCAGAGGCATGGGAGGATATTTGGGAGAATGCAAGGAAGATATCAATTTGCAATAGGACCCACCCCATCACACACACCCCAACCACCATCAATCACATTACCAACGAAAACATCATGAAGCTAGTGGACCTGTGCCTCACCACCCACTTCACCTTCAACAACATAGTCTACAAACAAACCAACGGCACACCCATGGGTTCTCCACTATCAGGATTCATAGCAGCAGCAGTAATGCAAAGACTAGAACAAACAGCCCTCGCAACCATCAAACCAAAAATCTGGGTCCACTACATAGATAACACCTTTGTCATCACAAAACGAAACAAGATAGAAGAGACATTTAACATCATCCACAACACTGTCACAGGCATAAAGCTCACCAAGGAGGAAGAAACCGACAACAAGCTCACATTCTTGGACGTCACAGTCGAAAGAACGGACAATGGAGAACTCCAAACCTGCGTATACAGAAAACCGACAAACACTGACCAAATACTTAACTACACCAGCAACGATCCCAACATGCATAAACGAAGCTGTATCAGAACACTATTCCAACGAGCCACCTCACACTGCAGCACAGATGAACTTTGGAAAACAGAGGAGAACCACCGATACAACGTATTCGAGAAGAACGGATATTCAAAAAAATACAGTCCGCAGATTCCTCAAGAACAAACCACGACAAGCAGACCAAGCACAGCCAGAAACCCTAACCACCTTACCATACATCAAAGAGGTTTCAGAATTGACAGCCAGACTACTAAGACCCTTCAGAATCCTAGTAGCACACAAACCTACCAACACTCTCAAGCAAAAACAACACACATAATCAAACCCCTAGCTAGTGACAATGTTCCAGGACCTGAAGCTATTCCAGCTGTGGATGACAAGACCAATATCTGATCCAAGCTTTATCAGTTTACAGAGCTGTTTACAATGTTAGCTGGATTACAGCTGGAATAACGTGTACAGTTCTGGTCATTAGATTATTGCAAGGATGAGGTTGCACTGAAGAGCGTGTAGAGATAATTCACCAAATTGTTGCCTGGGCGACAATGATTCAACTACGAAGAGAAACTAGATAGACTGGGGTTGTTTTCTTTCAGCACAGAAGGTGGAGGGGAATCCTGAATAATATGTATAAAATTACAAGGGGTTAAGATTGGAAGAAACCTTTCCCTCATAGTAGAGGGATAAATAATCAAAGGGCACAGTTTTACAGTCATGAGCAGAGAGTTTAGAAGGATCTGAGGAAAGTGTATTTTAATCATAAGATGTGGCTGTCTGGAACTCACTGACAAAAAGGCTGGTAGAAGGATGAACTACCAAGACATTTAAGAAATGTTTAGATGATCACATGAAACACCATAGCATACAAGACAATGGGCCAAGGGTTGGAAAATGGGATTAGAGTAGAAAGATGCTTGATAACTGGCACAGACACAATGGGCTTAAGTGTCTTTTTCTGTGCTGTAAAACCTCTTTGACTTTCCATGACTCAATATGGAAGCAAGGGAATCTCTCAAAAAAACTAAAGATTACTTCATCCACCTTTCATCAGAAAGGAACTCACAAATCTTACAATGGTCACCAGAATTCTCCTGAATGGCTTGATGAAACACCTTTGACCAGAATAAGAAATGTTTGTATGGATATGGACCAAACATAGGCTGGTGGGACTAATTTAGTTTGGGATTATGGTTAGCATGGTCTGGTTTGACCAAAGAGTCTATTTCTATGCTGTATAATTCTTTGACCTCCTGCCATAGAGTCACGTTTCAGAAAAAAATATTTTAACAAAGTACACTGATGTGGTGTAGCAGTTAAACAACTTCAGAAAAAATGCAAAGAATAGTAAAACAGCCTCTGACATTCAGTTAGCAGAGAGGCAATTTGGAAAAACATGAAGAAAGTTAGCTGCACTGAGAACTTGCCTCCAAATGGAACGGTGTAGTTGTTCAATGATAGTATACTTGAGCAGTCCTGAACGATGTTAAGCTGTCTTGGCTATTGCCAATCACTAACAGCGTTAAACAGATACACGTCAGCACCAAACTCTTTCAGCATGTGTTTTTCCAGCCATTCCTTCTGATGCCTTTCATGATGTTACTCTGGTCATTGAAATCCATCATTGCATGGATGGGAGTAGACAAGCAGGAGGCTTGAAGAACACAACAAGCCAGGCAGCATCAGGAGGTGGAGACGTCAATGTTTCGGGTCTAATCCTTCTTCAGGGCTGGGGGTGGATGTAGTGGAGCTGCAGATAGAGAGGGTGGCGGGGGCAGGGTGGTGAAGTGGGGATAGGTGAAGACAGGTAGAGGGTATGACCTGACTGGTCAATGGGAGGAATGAATTTGGTTGGTGGCTGGAGGAGTGGAAGGGAGAGAGAGGGCTGTGAAGGGAGGTTATTTGAAATTGGAGAATTCAATGTTGAGTTCTCCAGGCTGTGGGCTGCCCGGGCAGAAGTTGAGGTGTTGCACCTCCAATTTGTAATTTTGTTTGTTGTGGAATAGAGGAGGCCAAGGATGGTCATGTTAGAAAGGGAGATGGAATGGGAATTAAAATAGGCAGTGACTGACCTGCTTCTCTTCCAACCTAGTTTACTGCATCAGGTGCTCCTAATGTGGTCTACTCTACATTGGGGAGACCAAATGTAAACTTAGGGAACGGTTCGCCGAGCATCTCAGCCGCGCCCACAGGGGACAACCGGACCTCCCAGTCACCGCCCATTTTAACCCCCTTCCCACTCCCTTTTTAACATGACCATTCTTGGCCTCCTCCATTGCCACAATGGACCAAACCGCAAATTGGAGGAACAACCTCTTATCTTCTGCCTGAGCAGCCTACAGGCCGGAGGACTCAGCATTGAGCTCTCCAATTTCAAATAACCTCCCTTCCCATCCGATTCCCTTCCAAGCCCCTCCCCCTCTCTTCCACTGCTCCCTGCCACCAACTGGATTCATTCCTCCCATTGACCAACCAGGTTGTACCCTCTACTTGTCTTCACCTACCTCCAATTCATCACCCTGCCCCCACCACCCTCTTTACCTACAGCTGCCCCTCCATCCACCCCCAGTCCTGAAGAAGGGTTACACCCGAAAGTTTGACTGCTCCACCTACTGATGCTGCCTGACCTGCTGTGTCCATCCATCCTCCTGACTGTCTACTTTGGATTGCAGCATCTGGATTTTTTTTTTCTCTAACCATTGTATGGATGGGAAGCTGTTCATCCCCTGAGATATCTTCAGACAAAAACAGGGGTTGCAAGGGCATAATTGGTGGATTTCGTGTTTCCTGATGACTGTGTATCAGCTACAAGTTCAAGGTGGACATGCCGAGTCGCATGAACTCGTCCTCCAATGCATGTGACAACTTTAGCCTGATAAGCATGAAGAAAAAGCAGGAAGTTGTGGGTCAGCCTACTCCAGGAAAAGCTTTATTTTATGCCCATACTTTCCCCCATGAACTGATTTCAAGTTTTTCTACTGCTATCCTTTCTTCTTCTTTCCTTGAGGGAAAGATGACCAACTTTATCACTTTAACTGATTGGTAAATTCCATTGGGGATATAGGTAGCTGTTAAAGCTGACCTGCACCCAATAAGTTCTGCTGTAAATAGGGCAGGGATACAACAAATAAATCTGTTTTGGATTATTTGTTGGCATGGGATTGTGAACAGTGGATAAAGGTCACTTATCTTGGCAGCACACCTTCTCAAGCTGTCTACATCAATGACAAAACACATTTAAGAACTGCCAGGAGAAAATGCAGCCCTTGGCAAACTTCAAGTATCACTCTTGGAAGTAAGAAGTGTTAACTTGCCTACTAAACTAAAAGTCGCTAGAGCAACAGCACAATCTGTTCTACACATGTTGCTCTTGGACTGTGTACTTGAGTCAATCAGGCTTCATTCCTGATGAAGGGCTTTTGCCTAAAACATTGATTTTTCTGCTCCTCGGATGCTGTGCTTTTCCAGCACCACTCTAATCTAGTACTTGAGTCCAACATCAACCATTTTTCCTTGAAATGGCTCTGGAAGCTTCTAAAGTTCAGATGAACAAATAAAATACCAGTGCTCACAAATGGTGGCATGGCATCACATCGACAATCATGACTGAGCTCAGCTGGTCTTTTAACCAGTATGTCCGATAATCATCACCAAAGTAGGTCTTCTACGGCTCAAGACTGGGATATGTCTCATGGCAACGGCAATACTCTGAAAGCTTCACATATGAGTGTTCACATTGACTTTGAGTTCAGGGAAATGCTTGCCCAGGATTGCTGTTAACAGATGATTCAAATTTAAAAATGGTGCATCTGCTTTTGCAAGCAAGTGTATATCAGGATCAGACAGAAAACTTAAGCAGAAAAATCCCAAACCAACAACTAATCCAAAATGGAATTATTTGTTATGTCCCTGTCCTATTTACAGCAGAGCTTGTTAGGTGCATGTAAGACGGAGCAGATTACATATCCATTGGAATTTACCAATCACCCAAAGTGAGTAACTTGGTGTTCTTTGCCTCAAGGGAAGAATGGAGAATAGCAGCAGAAGAACTTGAAATCAGTTCATGAAGTAAACCTGGAATAAAAGCACAAAGCAGTAAAACTGATCATGGTAATTAATGTACACGTAAAAGCCTTATCCTACTGTCACTGGGAATCACACAAGCAGCAGTGTGCAGATCAATTGCCATGCAGGAAGCCCAAATACTCTTGGTCACTGGCAGACTTAATTCAGGTGTCCCTCATTCCCAGGGACTGATCAGAAGATCCTGCACCAGGCAAGAGGTACTCACTGAGAGCTACCTATTTGTCATTCTTATTCCATCTGGCCTATTTATAACAACAGACCCATGATTGATGCTTTACTGTTTTCCAAAATTAACTGCCAAGCCACACTTTTGTAAACTGATGTCCAAAATCCAGTTACAAAACACAGAAAAAGAATGTACCAGACTGTTCCAAGTCACAATTCTATTAGCAACCCATCTGACATTTAGACAAGGTTTGAGACTGTTGCTTTGCTGAATGTATAGTATGTCTTCCAAGTGAAAGTGAGGACTGCAGATGCAGGAGAGTTGTAGTCAAAAGTGTGGCACTGGAAAAGCACAGGAGGTCAGGCAGCATCCCAGGAACAGGAGAGTCAAGGGGATATGGAACGTACCTCCCACTTGCATCCACCTATCGCCATATCATCTACCTTCCCTTCCAGTTCCACCACCATCCCCTATTTCTCTCTCAATCTCCTTCCCCATCCACATTCCTGATGAAGGTTTTATGACTGGACCATCGACTGTCCTGCTCTTCAGGTGCTGCCTGACCTGCTGTGTTTTCCAGCGTCACATGTTTTGACTTTGTCACATCTTCTAGTAAGTGGTTTATTTGCTATCTAAAGTGAGTGGTCCAGGAAAACACTCAAGCGAGGGTCACCAATCTGGATCATCAGTAGCGATCTCACTAACTGAGCCCATTTCACTGCCAACTGTATGAAGTGGAGGAGAAAAATAATTTAATTTCTACTCTCTCATCTTTGATCAGAACATTTGCGACAAACGAACATAAATCAATACTAATAAAAAGTTACTTCCTTTAGCCTAGCCCTCAAAACAATTCATTCATCTTTATTATGAAAGTAATTGCATTTTGTCAGCCTGTTCCAAACGTAATCAGTTTGAACATATTAAAATAAGCAGCATTTCTATATTCAAAAATAGCTTGCCCTCTATTTCAACTCTCAGCTTCACAGCTAAATGTCCTTGACATAAAAGACTAAATGAGTTTTAAGTTTCACACTATGATGTTATTAGGAAGTCTCAGTTACACCTGATGATCATTCTCAGACCAGTTTTACAGAGGTGAATCGATGACCATTTTTGTATGTGTCCATTATTCACAGATATAAGATTACACAATGCAGTTTGAGCAAAACAGTAGACAAAGCCATTAGTCTTCTCGCAAAAATCTATATCAAAAAGTGACTCACAGTCCATCTCTAAGCTCTTGTGTGTCATTAGGTGTCCCCAGAGCTTGCAGGCTCTTCTCTAAGGAAGTCACTGCAAAGAAAAGGTGAGGATTAATGAGAACGAGAGGCTGAAACATTGGCCGACGGAAAGGTCAGGCTCTTCTATGAACACACACTGCCTTTTTGCTTTTGCGTGATCCAGTTAAGATTTATTGAGGCAATAAATTTAAAGCAAGAGGTTTTGCAATTCCAATTCGATACCCCAGTAATTATAACAAACCGCAGATGTTGGCTGGAAGACAAAGATTGAAAACTGAACTGGATTGATATTTCTGTTTTTTATCCCCCAATCTAAAATTGCTGATAAGGGTATTATTATGTACAACTGACTCTGAGGATATGATGTGGGTGAGATATAAATGTGTCCAATGTGGTCACTTCAGAGGTTAAAATGCGAAAAAAAAACTCTGAATCTGGAGCCCAGGCTAACTTGAACTTATCAATTCCTGGTTTTAATATAGGGAAGATGTAGATTAGACAACAAGTCCACTTACAGAAAGAGGTTTATCATCTCATAAAGATGTGATCATGTTCTTTTAAATGGCGACTCGTTCCAATTTTAACCACAAATTGTTGGATTCTCCAAATTCTTAAACAGAGATGAAATGATGGGTTATTTGCCTTCATACAAAGAGCTTGTGGACCAGGCAAAAGAGATGGAGTCTTTCCTCCAGGCACAACAATATTCCCAGTAAGAACCACCGTATCCCATGAAAATTCTCAACTCTCTTTTCTCGTAAATCAACATCAGACTCCAGCAGCCAGCAACAGACTCCACCCAGGCTACCACAGACTGCCCTCACACTACATCTCTTGATGGGGTCCAGCTATTCCAGCAGTAGACTGCTCAACATCTTCTATTGGACCACAAATATTCAGCACCCTCTGTCTGTGATCTTCAGCACCACCATCATCTGATTGAAACCCTATTTCCCGCGATACTCCCCTCATGTTCCCAGGAACCACCATGGGTCTCGGTCTTGGTCACGGTCTCTCTCTCTCTCTCTCCTGATATATGGACACATTGATCAGGAGGAACATCCTACCCACAGCATGACAGATTGGGCACCATCAGGCAAAACAAGTCAGAAAGGACTCGGCTGGTCCCCACTTCCACTAGATTTGAGTTTAATTGATTGTAAATCTGTTCTTGCCTAACAGACATGTAGCCCCTTTTCTGTCAACAGTCATTGAAAATTTGATTTATTTGAATCTTTAAAGAGGAGTGTGGGCTAAGGAGCCTGTTAAGCGTGTAGGAAATTTGGTCCTTCCAGCTACCCTCCTTTGTCCCCACTTCAGACCTGCTGCCCAACTTTGGAAAATAAAATTTCTGGATAACTGGACTTACATTCAAAAGATAGGAATGCTAAATTAAATGGGAAATGCTCCGAATTGTCCTTTCTGACTTGAAGAGGGAAATCCACCCCCTGTCAATGATTTTTCATCAGGACTGAAATCCTGATCAAAAATAACCTGAAGTATTTTTCTCTTTTCCCACAGATACACACTACTTGACCTGCTGAGGATTCCCAGCATTTTTTGTTTATTAGCAGTCTCCAGTTTATTTTTGGCTGGGAATGCTCCTTTATGGTGTGTCAAGACTCTATCACGAAGTTAAAATGAAGCCAATGGTCCCACCAAATGTTCGTCAGCTGGCTGCCCATTTCTGAGGTTTAAAAGAAAAACACACAGCCAGCAAATGGAAATCCATGCCTCCTCCCCTCAAACTCCATTAAGTTTAGTTTCATTCAGGCATCATCACTTAATTTATCATTTTTCTAAACACTGCAGTCTTGCAAAACGGACCACACCCAGCATCTCATTTATCATTTCTTGTTTAAATCTGAAAATGGGAATTGAAAATTCTGCTAGTCTCAGTTCCTGAGCTCGCCTTTTGTAAAGTCAACCGTAACACAAAAATCAGGAATGACACACATCCTTCCCAGATGGAATGACACCGTACTTCACTGTATCTGTCACTAGAGGCTGCCAGTGCTTTTACACAGTGCAGAAATCAGATGAGATTTTAATGAATGCACCAAGATTATTAACACACTGTTCCACAGATAAAAAGGAAAATGCAAAAGCACAGAACACTTCAAATGAAAAGCAAGTCCATCAGGGAGGAGGACTGTAAAAATATTATACACGTTGCAAATCTGAAACAAAAGTCGACACACATTTCCATCCATATTATAGTGGTGTTGCCTATTCAGAACTGAAATAGAAATCCAAGTTAATATTTCAATGGGAATACCTCATTATGCTCTTTCAGAAGCTGACTGGTCTGATTTTATGACATTTTAATAGCTAGGTGCTAGTCCACGAAATGCTAAGAATCCTTTCAACCATGCTTTTTTTTAAAAAACATCTTCTCAAACAGCAAGCAAGAAATTTCACTTCATTCTGACTGCCCCAGCATCTTTTTTTTGTTTTGCAATTGAATTTGCCTTGGATTCTAACGAACAGTAAAAATGGCTCTGATTTAATCCGCCACCCACTGCATGGCCAAGAGACCCAAGGAAGTAAAAGAACACCTGAGGTACAAAGCAATTTACAGTGGCTTCCAACCCATTTAAACATTTCCAGTCTACAGTGATGCATCACCTCCCCCACATCACTACATAGACTACAGTACCAGAAGCAATTACCTCCCCGCCATTGCAGGCACTGTGCTTTTGTCAGAAATTCAAAAGAAATTGTGTGGGAACTGCTACAACACGGGCGGAAGCATTAAAAGCAGCATTGTCAATTCAGCTCTGTGCTCCTCCCAAAATTTGTGTTCTGAAATAAAATATCTTTTTGGCTGACTTGTGATCAGAAAAATAATTATCTGACAGTTCCACACTGCCTTTGTTGATGTAATAGTAAAGGATATTATTATAAATGAAAATTATCTATCACATACCTGAAATAAACAACTGCAAACATTTAAAACTAAATTAAAATCGCAAACCATTTTGGCGGCACGGTGGCACAGTGGTTAGCACTGCTGCGTCACAGCGTCAGAGACCCGGGTTCAATTCCCGCCTCAGGCAACTGTCTGTGTGGAGTTTGCACATTCTCCCCGTATCTGCGTGGGTTTCCTCTGTGTGCTCCAGTTTCCTCCCACAGTCCAAAGTGTGCAGGTTAGGTGAATTGGCCAAGCTAAATTGCCCACAGTGTTAGGTGAAGGGGTAAATGTAGGGTAATGGGTCCGGGTGGGTTGCTCTTCGGAGGGTCGGTGTGGACGTGTTGGGCCGAAGGGCCTGTTTCCACACTGTAAATCTAATCTAATCTAAAATCATTTTTTGAGTACAAACTGGAATAATAGCGTTTGCAATATAGCCTTTTAGGGATTGATGAGTCCATCAATTACCATTTCAATATGTTTGAACCAATCTTTATCTCATTGAAATATTAACTTGGATTTCTATTTCAGTTCTGAATAGGCAGCACCACTATAATATGGATGGAAATGTGTGTCGACTTTTGTTTCAGATTTGTGTTGGAACACTAACAACAGCAAAAATAATTTGCAAACAGAATGGGAGACAAATTATTTTTAAGTAATCTTCCTAGGCACTAATACAGTACATACATTTGTTAAGCATGTATTTCTAGTTAGCTGATAACTAGAAATGGAAATAAATACAGTTAGGACAATTGATGGAAAGGTATCTGATTAACGTTCCCAATCAGGGAACTCATATGCTCCGAGGTTCACCTGGTTGGCCTCATTTCAATCACTACAGTGTATGTGACATCCAAATGGCATTTAACATTGTGCCGCACAACAGATTTGCCAGCAAACTTCAAGCCTGTGATATAAAAGGAACAGTACCATGCTTGATACAAACTTAGCTGTGTGAAAGAAACCGAGCAATTATGAACAGGTATGTTTTGTATTAGTTGAGGATATAAATTGTGTCATCCTAGAGGGCAACCTTGTCTTTTGTCTTTTGTGATTTATGTTGATGATTTAGTCTGGGATGTACAGAGCACAATTACAAAAATGTAGGCTGGCTCTAAACTTGAAATTGTAGTTAGCAATGGTGAGGACAGTGAAAGAATTAGAAAGGACGCAGATGGGTTGATGGAATGGGCAAACGTAAGCAAAGCGAAATTTAATGTTGGAAAATGGGAAATAATATGTTTTGATAGAAAGAATGAGGATAGACATAAAATGAGGTTAACAGTTGTGGCTAGTGGGATAGCACATGTTACAGTCTTGTAGTGCAATGGTAGTGTCCCTAAATCTGAGCTACAGAATCTGAGTTCAAGTCCCATCTGTCCCAGAGGCATGCCAGAACAATTATGAGCAGATAGCTTAAAAATTATGACAATTCCAATATGTACAATATGTGCTCAAAGGTGGCAGGACAAGTTGAGAATGTGGTGAATAAGATTTTCTGCAATCTTGGGCTTTATTTAATTGAAGGCATACAGTATCAAGCCGAGGAGGTTATGGTAAATCTTCTGAAAATACTGGTTGGGAACGTTAATCTGATTGAACCAGGGAGCCCAGGCTGACAGATAAGAACAGAAGTGTCAGACATCCTGTTCACTCTAAGAGCTGGCTCTGAGGGAGCTGGATCAGTGTCAAAGACTCTCCACATGGAGGTAAACATTATATCCCATTATTAAATGTGAAAGTTTTAATTCAAGATTGTTTACTGTATCACATCTCCATGAGACTGGACTCCTTTGGCTATAAATTCTGTGAGCATGATCTGAACCTCTGCAAGCACCTGATGAAGGAGCTGTGCTCCTAAAGCTAGTACTTCCAAATAAACCTGTTGGACTATAAAATGGTGTTGTGAGATTTTTAGCATGGAGGTAAAGGGTCACTTGGTGACAGGATACCGGCCTCTGTCAGTTATTTCATACACCACATCACGTGAATTAATCCTTTGTGCTATCTCATCAGCTCAAGCAATGTAATTAAACACAAAATGGCTTTGAATGATCAGTGTTGGCTTTCCTCAATTAATCCATGTTTATCCAATAGACTGCTAATTTTGGCATAAATAAGCATTTCCAAAACGCTTCCCATTAAGATCATGGTTCCTTGAAAGTGGAGTTGCAGCTGATAGGATAGTGAACAAGGCGTTTGATATTGTTTCCTTTATTGGTCAGTGTATTGAGTATAGGATTTGGGATGTTATGTTGTGGCTGTACAGGACATTGGTTAGGCCACTTTTGGAATACTGTGTTTAATTCTTGTCTCCCTCCTATTGGAATGATATTGTGAAACTTGAAAATGTTCAGAAAAGATCTACAAGGACATTGCCACAGTTGGAGGGTTTCAGTGATAGCGAGAGGCTGAACAGGTTGGTGCTGTTTTCCCTGGAGCGTCGGAGGCTGAGGGGTGACATCATAGGGCGTGGATAGGGTAAATGGACAAGGTCTTTTCCCTGAGGTGGGGGAACTAGAGGGCATAGGTTCAGGGTGAGAGTGGAAAGATATAAAAGAGACCTAAGGGGCAACCTTTTCACGCAGAGGGTGGTGTGTGTATGGAATGAGCTGCCACAGGAAATGGTGGAGGCTGGTACAATTACAACATTTAAAAGGCATCTAGATGGGTATACGAATAGGAAGGGTTTGGAGGGATATGGGCCAAGTACTGGTAAATGTAACTAGATTGGGTTGGGATATCTGGCTGGTATGGATGAGTTGGACAGAAGGGTCCGTTTCCAGGCCATATATCTCTACGACTCTATGACTCTAAGTTACATATCTGTGTTTATTTCAAAAAGCCATGTAAACTTCAAAAATTCTAATCTTAGCGAGTTTTGAGGAGATTTGTAGCTCATGGCATCATGGTAGCCCACTAAACAGCAGCTAATGAACTTGAAAGACCTATACAGATAACAAGCAAAACTAATGTCATCTACAAAACCTTTGCAAGAACTGTAGCAAACACTACATTGGACATTCAGGCAGAAACCTCGCCAGCAGGATACATGAACATCAACTCGCCACAAAAAAAGACATGACCCACTCTCACTAGCACCCTTACATAAGGACAGACACCACTTCAACTATCACACCCATCCTAGGACAAGCCAAACAGAGAGAGGCACGAGAATTCCTAGAAGCATGGGATTCCAAATGGAACTCTATCAACAAACACACTGACTTGGATCCCATTTACCACCCCCTGAGAAAAAGAACAGGAAATGACATCACCAACCTAAGGAAACCCAAATGTATAAATAGAAAGTGTGCTCCACCATCAGTGCTTCATCTGGAGGCTCACTGAAGATGTTACCTCGTATGGTGACAAAAAAATCTCAAAATGAACCTTCCAGCTCAGCGAGCAAACCTACATCCAGAAACTCTAATCCTATAGAGTACCATCTATGTATTTAGAGTGGATTGGAAGATTATGGGTTGGACCTCAACAATTTACTCCATTACTAGCCTCCAAATCTTTGGCTGCAGCTCACCTGGTCCTGGAGACTTATTAACATTAAGGACAGTCAGTCAGCCATTCTAATATTAGCCCTTATTCAATATTTAGCTTATCAAGTATTTCAATGACCTCCTCCTTCAGGACATCAGTAGTATCTTCTTAGTGTTTCTTTTAGGCTGAGAAATCTACTCGAAGGACCAATGTCAATAGGGCAAGAGCACCAGAAGGCTGAAAATAAAATAAAATGTGAGAAAAAGTGAGAAGTGATTCATTTGATGTATAGCTTGCACTATATCGGGGGGAGGGGGCAAGAGAGAAAGAGAGAGGCAGACAGACAGACAGACAGACAGAGAGTGCGAGCGTGAGAAAAAGAGAGAGAGATAGACACATCAAATGGTGAGTTTAACCCAAGGGTCATCACACATTAGGTGAGGGAAGAGGTTGAGAAAATGAGACCCTTTTCAGCTGGTGTCGGAATTGGACCCACAGCGTTGGCATAAGCCTGCATTGTAAAACAGCTGTTCTTAAATTAACCTCACACATGAAATCTCTTTCTCATGAGAAGTAGTCCCCTTATACTATAATGACTTTATTATGTGTTGGTTATCCACTATTGTGCCATCCTAATTCGATAGCGAGGTATGAGGGGGCTGTCAATTAATTCACAAGGCCTTCACCTATCATTTTCCTATTTTCCTGATCAATCCCATCATTACACTACAAGAACATAACCATCACAAATTCAAATAATAGTTATGAGCAAAAGGTAAACTCACCGTTGGTGTTAATGCAGAAGATGTTTGCTGTAAGTTCCTGGAACACCTCTTGAATTTCATTGGGGTCAATCTGAGATGCTATTTGGATGGAACAGAAATAAAATTTACCACATGATTAGCACAATAACCTCACTTAAAATATTCAAACTAAATTCTTTTGACTTTCTGAAAACGAAAAAGCCACATTTCTTTTAACTAGGTTGTTTCCAACAAAATAGCAGAGACACTTAAAATTGGATACAAGGGCATTAAATAACTGCATAATAACATCAAGGAGTCTGTTGTAATTGTAATTAAAACCATTAATAAAACTTCACTTGTGGCTGTAACTTAGCAAATACCTTCTTTTAAATCGTGCATTTGTTTTTCTTAAACGATATTTATGATTGGTCTCTACCATCAGGGGTTTAACATTACTATGATCATTAGAAATGCAGACAGAACTGGGATGTTTGCACTTGGGAATCAAAAGCTAATGCGGCGCCACACTGAGTGACTGCTAAAGCTGCTGGAATTATTAATGCTGGAAGTTTGTGTTATTTTGGATCTGAAATTCCGATGGCATTGTGTTGCTGGCACCAGGAAGGACAGAGAATATTTCAGGTGGTGTCAGCATTGAACTTACCTTAAATTGTGTAATCAACCAACATGATTGTGAACCAACACTCTGAGGGTGTAGGGTGTCAAAGCCTTCTGCAGGCATCAGAATATGGCCCCAGATGGAAATATTATGCATCATTTGAAGAACTGGCATAGCTTGTGCAATGTCCAATGTCATTCCCAGTGACAAAATTTAGAAATAATGTCAAACAATACCACTTCCTGAAATAAGCAGATGAATAGTGGTAATACAAGACCTGAAAATGTGTTGCTGGAAAAGCGCAGCAGGTCAGGCAGCATCCAAGGAGCAGGGGAATCGACGTTACGGGCATAAGCCCTTCTTCAGGAATGAGGAAAGTGTGCCAAGCAGGCTAAGATAAAAGGTAGGGAGGAGGGACTTGGGGGAGGGGCGTTGGAAACGTGATAGGTGGAAGGAGGTTAAGGTGAGGGTGATAGGCTGGAGTGGGGGTGGGAGCGGAAAGGTCAGGAAGAAGATTGCAGGTTAGAAAGGTGGTGCTGAGTTCAAGGGTTGGGACTGAGACAAGGTGGGGGGAGGGGAAATG
>NC_057713.1:21789246-21794946 GCF_004010195.1 Chiloscyllium plagiosum
CCCTCACCTTATCGCATTTCCAACGCCCCTCCCCCAAGTCCCTCCTCCCTCCCTTTTATCTTAACCTGCTTGGCACACTTTCCTCATTCCTGAAGAAGGGCTCATGCCCAAAATGTTGATTTTCCTGCTCCTTGGATGCTGCCTGACCTGCTGCGCTTTTCCAGCAACACATTTTCAGCTCTGATCTCCAGCATCTGCAGTCCTCACTTTCTCCTGGTAATACAAGAAGCCTATGATAACTCTCTGGGGAGATTGCATGGCAGCTACTGGAATGTAAAAATTCAATTAACCAGCAGATATAAAATTGAAGATTAGTTTCATGGTCGCCTTTACCAATACTAGAATTCACACTGATTTCTTTTTGGAGAGGAAATCTGCCATTCTTCCCCAGTCTGGCCTTAAAGTGGCTCCAAATCCCCAGCAATAGCCATTCAATGCCAGCAATGCTCACATCCCATCAAAAAATGAAGCTCGATAAAGTGATGACACCAATAAGACTGTTCAGAGTATTATCAATTAAATAGGGAGACTCACAGACCAGCCAATGAATGGAGATTATTTTAATATATGCAAGATGCACTGTCGTAACTTGACTCATGTCCTTCAACAAAATATTTCAAAACCCTACTCTCCATCACCTGGAACCATCACCAGCCACAACCTCCTCTCCAAGTCACACATCATCCTGACTTTGGAAACCTATCACTTTTGACAGATTAAGATGGTTGAACTTCTGACAGCAACATGCTCTGTGGGTATAACTATACAACAAGACAGCTCACCATTATGAACTTGTCATTCAACACAGCACCACTCACATCACAGATGTAGCCATCTTGGATTTCCTGGTTCTCGTGTTCTTTCACTCTATTGTCTGTCTCTGTCTCAACAGGTTTCAACTCTTTTACTCATCATAATGAATTTCAAATTAACTTTGTTGCAAAACAATGTTTCTTGCACTGTAAACATATTGCTCTAAAATTTTAAAAAATATGTCCTGCATGAGACCAGAGTCACAGCCACAATCTGCTCCTATCAAACTTTCTTGCTGACTCTTTCTCTATTGGTAACCTCTGACACAGCCTGATCATATGGTCAGTTATAGGAAATTCCTGGACAACCAAAGAAGCCTAATTCTGAAAGAGAGAATTAGCCTAATAAAACAAGATCCCCCCTCCCCACACACAAGGGCGGACTAACACGAGGATAAGTGCCAAGTCATATTTATGCAATGAGGGCCTGGCAAGGAGCACTCCCAGCTAAGGAGAATCCAACCATCTGCCCTTGAGGTTCAATGCATTGCCATTATTGTATTCTCCACCATCAACATCTTACCACAGCTACAAGGAGCCAAAGACTGGAAAATCTGTGATGAGTAATACAACTCCTAACTCCTCAAAAGCAATGCACTACCTTTAAGGCACAAGCAATGAACACAATGGAATACTTACCTCTTTCCTGCCTAAGTATAGTTCAACAAAGTCAAGATTTTTCTCACAAATCCAGCATAGAGCAGCAAGCCTGACTCGAACCACATCTCCCAATTTAAACATTTACTGCTTTTACAGCAATTTACTCAGCATCATTCAACACCACGTTGCAAGTATGCAACTTCCACATTCCAAAGAAGGGTGTCAAAGGCTGAGCAGAACAGCCACACACAGGTTGCTCTCTGCCCATACATCACCCTAAATTCAAACTATGCTGTTGCTCCTTTACTGTTGGTGGACCAAAACCATGGAATTCCCTTCTGAACAACACTGTAGATTATTCCACATGAACCGCAGCATTTGAAGACAGCAGTTCACCACGACCTCCTCATATGTAAATGCTGACCTTGCCAAAATTGCACACATCCCATGAACAAAAAAAAAATGAAATTTAACAGTCACTTTTTTTTAGTCCAAGTGCACATGTAACATGGATGGAAATCAACCACTTAAAGGATCTTAGTTGTCACCTGTGGCTAAAATTGCATACAACTACAGTACATCCAAGTCTTCTTGATCACACAATGCATCATGAAATCCTCTGCAAAAATCAATCCGCACCCTTAAAACTGGACACACCCTTGACTCTCAAATGTAAATGTACTGCAATTTCAAATAAAACTCTTGTATTTTATTGAAAGCTTTCAAGCGCATCTTCAATTTATTCATAATGAAAAATAGCTGTTAGCTCCTGCTTTGTAAAATGCATTTTTTGATGTGAACTTAAGAGGCATTAAATATGAAGAAGATTCCTTGACTGCAGTGGCTGAAAAGAATATTGTTCAAATGTTTTGATATTTCATTCTCACGTTTTAAAATATAATGGGATGGGTTCAGCATTTAACTTGAAGCTCAAATGTGTACATTCTAAATTTTACAATTTCAAGTTCAGTCACATTCTAAAATAGTTGAGGAGATGTTTGAACTGACATTGGCATCAGCAAAATAAGCAAAACCTCTAGACTGTGTGACAATACTATAGTATTAAGAGGTATATGTTGTCCTTTTTTTCACAAATGGTTGATATAGAGGCGACAGGCAGATTGCTCAAAGTTAAAGTAAATAGCTTGTGTGGCCTTGGAATTTTTGTTTAAATAGTTGGAACAATAGAAGCAGCTTAAACTGTGGGCTCAAGCTCCCACAGAACCAGGATTTTTAGTTATAGCTTTCTGTAGTTGCAGGGATCTTGAGGCCGGATGCAGAAGCTCTTATTCCTCTCTCTGTTACAGGTAAAAGCTGGGGTTCTCTTCCTTCTGCAAGAGTTGCATGTGAAACAATCAATTTTACAGAATTTACCTTTGCAAAAGTGTATTTATGAGATGTTACTATATTGGAACAGTTAATTAGTAGTATTTAATGTATGTACTATTTTGTTAAGCATTTCGACAGAATTCCAGTTTCCTTTTATTTTTATTTTAACTGAGGAGTAAAAATAAATTGTGGTTTGCTTAATAACAAATAGCTTGACCAAATTGTATCTGAAATTCAATGCTTTATAATTACCTCTAAAATAAGAAAAAGTTGGGGTCTAGCTACTTTCTTAATATATTTTGAGGGGATTTAGTCTGGTCCATAACACCTATTCCCAAGTCAAAACCCAGGGCCCTCAAATTCAAACAAAGATGTGAACAACTTGTCTTCATTGAATTATATCTTCCATTATTATATTAAGAAGATTGATATGAATGAGAAATCATTACTCTGGAAGACAGCCAACTATCACTGTTACCATGAAGATATCATGTAAAGATGCTCCAAACTGGAAGACTGCCAAAGTTCTCTATCTTGCTTATCCAAGTGCACATATAGCTTTGAATATTCTAGTCAAACGCATTGTTGCCTCAGTGGAGCAAAACACAATGAAAACAGACTTGGTTGTTTGTTGAAGGGGAAGCTCTCAAATCAAGCATCACATGCCTGACATCCTTGCTCCAGGAATAGATAGCAGTATATTTGCAGCTGCCCTCATGATTGTACTGTCGTATGTGCAGAGACATGTTATATATCACAAAGAAGATGAAATGTCACAGCAGTTATGGAGAACTCAGTGCCTGGCCAAAGTGCCTTACCTGTTGCAAGAACTGCTCTCAGATGTGAAAAATATCTGTGCAGAGTAGTAGTTCAGAAAGCCAATGAGTACAAAAATAAACTGAGTACCATGTCTGACCTGTGTTGTTCATTTATCCTCTTCTTATTTCACTGAACTCATCTATCACATATGAAGAGAACTGCAAACATTACACCCTTGTTCAAACAATGGGTCAAAGGAGAAGTCAGCAATTATTAGCCAGTCAGTTGAACCTTGGTAGTGGGAGAGCTTTTAGAAATGATAATTTTGGATCAACTTAACAGACATTTGGACAAATACGAATAGAGGAAAGCAGCACATATTTATTAAGGACAGATACTGTTTCACCACTTTCACTGAACATTTTCCTGAGATTACATAGGGGGTGTTGAAGGTACATTCAAATGTGAAAATGAAATTTCAAAACATTTTTGTGTGCGTGGAATTCCAGAAGGCAAAACCGGGTTTAGCAGTAAAATTGGCTGAGCAACAGGCAACATAATTGATAAACTGTTGCTTTCCATATTCAAAGCTGACAAATGTGGTAGGTGGCTTTAAATGCGGACTTTCAAAAAGGAAATGGACAGTGGGATTCTGCAGAGATCAGTAATAAGACCACTGTTTTTCATGATCCATATAAAAGACAAACCTGGGTACTCAAGGCATGACTTCAAGATTCATCGCACAAGCAAATCTTTGAAATATGGGGACCTTTGAGGGGGGATAGATATAAAATAGTAAAATGGATGGACAAATAGAAGATAGGCTTCAATGCAGATAATTTCAAAGTGATGTATGTTTGTAGACAGAATGAGCAAATGGAAAATAAGCCATACAATGCTATATTGTGATGAGAAGCAAATGGATCTGGATATTTGTGCACAAATCATAAAAGATGGGTGGGTGGTTTGAGAAAATAAATAGGAGCAGGAAGTATAAAAGCCAGGAGGCTCTGGACAATTATGACAAAACATCGGTTCAGTCTTAACTGGAGAATGCTATCCAGTTCAGGGCAACACACTTCAGAAGAACACAAATGCATTAGAGAGGATACAGACAAGATTCAAGACAATGATTCGACTGTCGAGAAGTTTCAGTGCACTTGCCAAATTAGTGAAGTTGGGATTGTTCACCTTGAAGAGAAGGATGAGAGCAGATTTGACAGAGATGTTCAATATCATGAGGGATCTAACCAGAAGGTTTCCCAATGGTAGAAAGGTAACGAACTGTAAAAGTCGAGAGTGTACTGCTGCAAAAGCACAGCAGGTCAGGCAGCATCTGAGGAGCAGGAGAATCGACATTTCAGGCATAAGACCTTGGGCTTAGGCCCGAAACATCGATTCTCCTGTTCCTCAGATGCTGCCTGACCTGCTGTGCTTTTCCAGTACCACACTCCTGACTCTGATCTCCAGCATCTGCAGTCCTCACTTTCTCCTAAAGACCTGAAGGACACAGATTTATAGAATCACTGAGTTATGCAGCATGAAAACAGATTCTTCAGTCCAACTTGTCTATGCTTGCCCATGTCCACTCCCTCCGTTCCAACCCCAACCTCATGATCAAACCGGCAGACAAGGGAGGCGCAGTGGTAGTTTGGCGCACCGATCTTTACACCGCTGAAGCTAGATGCCAACTCGCGGACACCTCCTCCTACTGTCCCCTTGACCATGACGCCACCTCACACCATCAAACCACCATCTCCCAGACCATCCATAACCTCATCACCTCAGGAGATCTGCCATCCACTGCCTCCAACCTCATAGTCCCACAACCCCGCACCACCCGTTTCTACCTCCTGCCCAAAATCCACAAACACGATTGCCCCGGCCGACCCATTGTCTCAGCCTGCTCCTGCCCCACCGAACTCATCTCTGCATACCTTGACACTGTTCTGTCCCCCTTAGTCCAAGAACTCCCCACCTACATTCGGGACACCACCCACGCCCTCCACCTCCTCCATGATTTTCGCTTCCCCGGCCCCCAACACTTTATCTTCACCATGGACATCCAGTCCCTATACACCTCCATCCCTCATCACGAAGGCCTCCAAGCCCTTCGCTTCTTCCTCTCCCGCCGACCCAACCAGTACCCTTCCACTGACACCCTCCTTCGACTGACTGAACTGGTCCTCACTCTTAACAA
>NC_057713.1:21795715-21834281 GCF_004010195.1 Chiloscyllium plagiosum
CTTCCCAACCTCTCCGCCCCCACCCCCTCTCCGGCCTATCACCCTCACCTCCTTCCACCTATCGTATTCCCAGCACCCCTCCTCCAAATTCCCTCCCCCCTACCTTTTATCTCAGCCCGCTTGGCACACCAGCCTCATTCCTGAAGAAGGGCTTATGCCCGAAACGTCGATTCTCCTGCTCCTCAGATGCTGCCTGGCCTGCTGTGTTTTTCCAGCACCACATTTTTCAACTCTGGTACTCCAGCATCTGCAGTCCTCACTTTCTCCATGCTGACTAGATGTCCTAAACTGATCTCATCCCATTTGCCAGCATTTGGCCCATATCCCTCGAAACCCTTCCTATTCATGTACCCATCCAGATACCTTTTAAATGCTGTAACTGTACCAGCCCCACCACTTCCTCTGGCAGCTCATTCCATACTCTCTGTTTGAAAAAGTTACCTCTTAGGTCCCTTTTAAATCTTCCCCCTCTCACATTAAATCTATGCAATCTAGTTTTGGACTCCTCTATCCTGGGGAAAACACCTTGGCTATTCACCCTACCCTTCCCCCTCTTGATTTTATAAACCTTTGTAAGTTATCTTCTTAGCGTACAATGCTCCAGGGGAAAAAAAACAGCTTGTTAGCCTCTCCCTACAGGTCAAACCCTCTAATCCTGACAACATTCTTGTGAACCTTTTCTGAACGCATTCACGTTTAACAACATCTTTCCTGTAGCAGGTAGACCAGAATTGAACACAGCATTCCAAAAGTGGCCTCACCAATGTCCTGTACAGCCAGAACATTATGTCCCAAGTCTGAGATACTCAATGCATTGACCAATAAAGGCAAGTCTGCAAAATGCCTTCTTCACCATCTTGTCTACCTGTGACTCCACTTTCAAGGAACTATGACCTGCACCCGTTGGTCTCTTTGTTCTGCAACGTTCTCCAAAGTCCTACCATTAGCTGTATAAGCCCTGCACTGGTTTGCCTTACCAAAATAAAACACCTCACATTTATCTAAATTAAACTCCGTCTGCCACTTCAAAAGCTACTGGCCCATCTGATCAAGGTCCTGTTGTACTCTGAAATAACCTTCTTCACTATCCACTTCACCACCAATTTTCATGTCATCTGCAAACCTCCTCCCCATAACTCGTATGTTCACAGACAAATCATTTATATAAATGACAAAAAGTAGTGGACTGGTTGGAGAAACTAGAAGCTTCATGTGGGAAAGTACTTTCTGAATGCAGAGTATGGTTAGGACCTTGATTGTATTTACTGAGATTGTACATTCAAAATGGGCTTTCAAAAATAAATTAGATAATTATCTGATGAGAATAGATTTACATGGCTATGGCCAAAGTGGAGAGACTTTTGCTTTTGCAGAGACCTAGCATAGGTATGATGGGCCTAATGGCCTCCTTTTGTGCTGTAACCTTTCTATAATTTTGTTGAAATATCAACCTTTGAGCACAAAAATTTAACAGGAGAAAGTGAGGACTGCAGATGCTGGAGATCAGAGCTGAAAATGTATTGCTGGAAAAGCACAGCAGGTCAGGCAGCATCCAAGGAGCAGGAGAATCGACTTTTCGGGCATGAGCCCTTCTTCATGGATGCTGCCTGACCTGTTGCACTTTCCCAGCAACACATTTTCAGCACAAAAATTTAACATCAAATTCTATGAAAAGAAATTGAATGTAGAAATTACACCAGCCAACTTTGCTACCAATCAACTATAGAAATTTAAAATATAGAGACAAACAACACATAAACTCAAAATTTGGAGGCAGTCAATAATTTTGGAGGGTTTTTTTGTATGAAACAATAAGATTGCCTGATTTGAAATTTAATTCTACCTTGTTTCAAATATGGTACAAGTACTGAAAGGTAACAATGAAATTGATTGAGTTTCAGATTACACTTCATAGACTCTCATGCCTCTGTCGGGCATTTTGACACAATATTTAAACAAGAAAAGTCTCATTTGTCTACAATGACTATACAACTGAAGAAATTCAGAGCATGAGAGGGGTCAGAGATCATTAGAAAAGCTATCCTATTAGTTCTATTGTTCTGTTTTGTTTCTTTGAGTGTACATCCAATTTCCTTCTGCAGTCTGCTACAGAATCTCTTTTGACTATCCTTTCATGTAGTGCATTCCAGACTATTCCTCTGGTTCCTTTGTGAATCATCTGTACTCTTGCTACTAATCCTCCTAATGGTGGAAACACTTTCCCACTATTTACTCACCAAAATCATCCATATTTTGAGCACCACAATTAAATAGGAGAAAGTGAGGGCTGCAGATGCTGGAGATCAGAGTTGAGAATGGTGCTGGAAAAGCGCAGCAGATCAGGCAGCATTCAGGGGCAGGAAAATTGACGTTTCGGGCATAAGCCCTTCATCAGGAATGAGGCTTGTTGGCCCAGCAGCTGAGAGAGAAATAGGAATGGGGTGGGGCTGGGGAAGGTAGCTGAGAATGCAATAGGTGGAGGAGAAGATGGGGGAGAAGTTGATAGGTCAGGGAGGAGTGTGGAGTGGATGGAGAGGTCAAGAGGGCAGTGATGAGTTGGAGGTTTGGGACTTGATAATGTGGGGAACGCGAAATTGGAGAACTGGTGAAATCTACATTAATCCCATGTGGCTGCAGAGTCCCAAGGCGGAAGATGAGGCATTCTTCCTCCAGGCGTCGGGTGGTAACGGCTTGGCGATGGAGGAGGAGTTGAACGCCTCGGGGCGATGTAATTGGTTGGTGCCAGTGTCCCTGAGGTGTCCCCTGAATCGATCCGCAAGTTGGCGCCCTGTCTCTCCTATGTAGAGGAGACCACATCGGGTGCAATGGATACAGTAGATGACATTTGTGGAGGTATAGGTAATAGTTTCCAAGAGGGCTGTTAAAAGTCAACTACATTGCTGTTAGTCTGAAGTCAGAAAAGGATACAACACATCAGGGAACCAGATGAGTGTTTCATAACAAGTGATAAAAAGTCAGATTTTTAATTCCAAATTTTTATCACATTTAAACTTCACCAGTCATGGTGTGGTTCAAATCCATGTCCCCACAGCATCAGCATGGGATTCAAGAACTCTAGTCCAGTGACATTACCACTACACCACTGCCTCCCTTTGACACAACTTTGGACCATGTCAGCTTTATTTTGCACACTTGAGTTTCCACCTCATTCTGTCATGAAATCATGGCTCATCTGATGATCCTTAAATTCACTTCCTCTCTTTTCCCTATAACTCTTTATTCCCTCACAGTTTAAAAATCTGTGTATAAGTACCTATTCTCACCTCATTTGTATGAAATTTGCTGCTCTCCAACAAGTTGGAGAGAAAATAGATGGCAAAAATTCTCAACAAGAAAGTCAGATTGGAAACCTGGCCACTCCAGTTCATTGCTTGCTTCTCTGGGCATCCATGTTGGCCAGCGGTCCCCAATACCTCAGAGTATGCTCCCTGTGTATTGACTGCCTGCAGCCACCACGTCCTCAGAGGACTAGACATGTACAGCCTCACCACATCATCATAGCACACTTTCCAACTCACTTACAAGACAATTATCTACTTCAATGCTGAATTTGAATGTACCAACACCTTGCACTGTCTTCCTGCTTTCAGCCCACTTAGCATGTTGGCTCAGGCACTTGTCTCATGGATGGAGCAGGGTATATCTCAGGGTTCTTCATTTGCACTCTGAGCTCACTCACTCATTCTGAATGCTCACTGTATCTTGCCTTTTTGCACATAATGTGTTTCAATGTGTCAATTTCTAAATTTTATTAGACATTCATGATCACTAAAGTCCATTCTAATGGCTTGTGAACCATGGAGTCACAGAATCCCGACAATGTGGAAACAGGCCTTTCTGCCCAACATGTCCACACCGATCCTCTTTGGAGGGTCAGTGTGGAGGTTGGGCCGAAGGGCCTATTTCCACACTGTAGAAATTCTATGATTCTAAAACCATCAATATAGTTATTTTGAAGCTCATGAGATCTTACATTGTGGCTGTAGTGGCGATATGGTCAATTGACTGCCTTGGGGGCACATATAGTGATCATGGGGATTGGAGGTTTCGGGGAAATAGTGTTATAAGGGGGGGGGCATGGAACTTGCAAGTTTAGATGTTGGGAATGAGGGGTGAGATTGATAACTAGGTCAATAACCCAGAGAGCCAAGACAAGCTTGCCTATAAAGGTAGCAAATCCAAACTTGCCAGCCCATATCTCGCAGATAGGAAAATCTTCTGGAAGTGGGAGAAGCAGACAGATTCATGAGTGCCAAAGCAGCAATTGGCTTGATTCACAGTTCGCAAAACAGAGAGAAGATCCAACTCATTAACTCTGTTTCTGGTGTTGTCACACCTGCTGAGAATTTCTAATAGTTTCCATTTATTTCAGACTTCCAGCTTCCACAGTAATAGGTTCTGTGATAGGTTTGGGTTAGATGTGTCCAAATTTAACGATTGCTGTTAATAGTCTGATGAACTGCAGACACAGGTAACTATATGGAAACGTACTAGAATGGCAACGATCGACCTGGATCAAAAAAGGCGAAGAGTGAAAGTTACTGGTCCTGAGTGCAAAGTATTCAAAAAATGTGACACAAGGAAAAGAGGAGCGACAACAGGCCTGGTAGGGGGAAAGCAGTAAAAAGAGAATAGCCTGGAGCAGTTAGAGAAAGAAGCAATTTAGTGGTGTTGAGAAACATTAAGGTATTGGGCTACTTGTTGTACCCAAATATTCAGAAGGCAGATAAATTAATTCGTAGTGAAATTACAGAGAGGTGCAGGAACCAAAGGACAGCAATAATATGAGAGTTGCATATTCCTCACTCCACATTAGTGAATTATGTGGTTTCCATATTATGGGCAGAAAGGAGGTGGAATTTGTGAAGGATTTTCTATGTTATGTTTCCTGCCCAGTGAAGGAAAGGCATATTGCTGGAACAAATATTGGGGGTAATGCTGTGGGTTAAAGAGAAAATGTACCTGGGGTAAAAAAAAATAAATTTAGACCAGTTCTGGTAAAGGACAAGGAGTAATCTAGAATAAAATACTTAACTCAATGGTGACTAGTATAGGCTAATTGTTATGGACCAAGTCAGATCTCCTCAAAATATTTCAAGAAAGTAGACTGGACCCTAATTTTGCTAGTTGTTTTAAGCAAGTGAATAGTGGATATTCCAAGAGTGATGCACTTAGCCAAGCCACTTAATTTTTTTACAGAGGTGGTGGTGCTGGATGTTTTGAAATGCATAAAGGTAAATAAATCCCCAGGACTTGATCAGGTATACCCTAGAATGTTGTGGTAAGCTAGGGAGGTGATTGCTGGGCCCCTTGCTGAGGTATTTGTATCATCGATAGTCACAGGAGAGGTGCTGGAAGACTGGAGGTTGGCTAACTTGGGACCATGTCTTAAGAAAGGTGCAAAGGACAAGCCAAGGAACTATAGACCAGTGAGCCTGACGTTGGTGGTGGGCAAGTTGTTGGAGGGAATCCTGAGAGACAGGATATAGATGTTTTCGGAAAGGTAAGGATTGATTCGGGATAGCCAACATGATTTTGTGCGTGGGAAATCATGTCTCACGAATTTGATGGAGTTTTTTGAAGTAGTAACAAAGGGGATTGATGAGGGCAGGGGGTTGGACATGGTCTTTATGGACTTCAGTAAGGCGTTCGACAAGGTTCTCCATGGGAGATTAGTTAGCAAGGATAGATCTCATGGAATATAGGGAGAACTGTCCATTTGGATACAGAACAGGCTCAAAGGTAGAAGACAGAGGGTGGTGATGGAGGGTTGCTTTTCAGACTGGAGGCCTGTGACCAATGGAGTGCCACAAGGATCGGTGCTGGATCCACTACTTTTTGTCATTTATATAAATAATTTGGATGTGAACATAGAAGAAAGTTTGCAATGACACCAAAAGGGCGGCACAGTGACTCAGAGGTTAGCACTGCTGCCTCATAGAACCAGGCTCCCAAGCTCAATTCCAGCCTTGGGCAACTGCCTGTGTGGAGTTTGCACATTCTCCCTATGTCTGCGTGGGTTTCTTCCGTGCTCTGGTTTCTTCCTGAAGTCCAAAGATGTGCAGGTCAGATGAATTGGCTATGCTAAATTGCCCATAGTGTTAGGTACCTTAGTCAGAGGGAGATGGGACTGGGTGGGTTACTCTTCGGAGGGTTGGTGTGGACTTGTTGGATCAAAGAGCCTGTTCCCACTCTAATCTAAAATTGGAGGTGTAGTAATTAGACAGTGAAGAAGGTTACCTCAGACTACAATGGATCTTGATCAGATGGGCCATGGGCTGAGAAGTGGCAGATGGATTTCAATTTAGATAAATGTGAGATGCTGCATTTTGGAAAAGCAAATCAGAATAGGACTTATACACTTTATGGTAAGGTCCTAGCGAGTGTTGCTGAACAAAGAAACTTTAGAGTGCAGTTGCATAGCTCCTTGAAAGTAGTGTCACAGGTAAATAGGATAGTGAAGAAGATGTCTGATTTGCTTTCATTTATTGGTTAGAGTTTTGAGTATCGGAGTTGGGAGGTCATGTTGTGGCTGTACAGGACATTAATTAGGCCACTTTTGGAATATTGCATGCAATTCTGGTCTCCCTCCTATTGGAAGGATGTTTTGAAACTTGAAAGGGTTCAGAAAAGATTTACAAGGATGTTGCCAGAGTTGGAGGATCTGAGCTCTCAAGCAAGGCTGAATAGGCTTGGGCTGTTTTCCCTGGTGCATCGGAGGCTGAGGGGTGACCTTATAGGGATTTACAAAATCATGAGGGGCATGGATAGGGTAAATAGACAAAGTATTTTCCCTGGGGTGGGGAAGTCTAGAACTAGAGGGCATAGGTTTGATGTGAGAATGAAAAAATATAAAAGAGACCTAAGGGGCAACTTTTTCACACAAGTGTGTTGATAGAATAAGCTGCCAAAGGAAGTGGTAGATGCAGGTAGAGTTACAACATTTAAAAGACATTTGGACAAGTTCACGAACAGGAAACGTTTAGAGGCATATGGGCCAAACACAGGCAAATGGGGCTATTTGGACCAATGACTCTGTTTCTATGCTGTTTGACTGTATGAATCAAGAAGCTTGACATCATCCAGGTCATGGCAATCCATTTGAACGATACCATACCACACTCGCCCCCTCTACCACCAACACTCATTAGCAGAAGTAAAGATGCACTGCACAGCTCTTTAGACAGAATTTTCCAAACCTACAAACATGATAATCTAGAAGGAGAAGAGGAGCAGATGTATGGGAATACCATCATCTGCAAGTTCCGTTCCAAGCCACTCACCATCTTGTCTTGGAAATGTATTCACCACTCCTTCAGTATTACTCAGTCAAAATTCTGGATTCCTCCCCAATAATGTTGTGGATCTACCTGCAACAAATGGACTGGAGCAGTTGAGCTGGACAGCTCACGCTGCCTTCAACAATCACACAACATCAGGTTATAGTTTGACAGGTTTATTTGAAATCACAATCAACCTGTTGGATTATAACCTGGCGTCATGTGATTTTAACTTGATCCACCCAATCCAACACCAGCACCTCCACACCTACTCAAGAGCAACTAGGGGTAAGCATTAAATGCCAGTGGTACTCATATCCCATGAATCAATAAACAATAGCAAAAATAAGTTCAATGCATCAATTAGGTTTTGGAATCAATTGACAGTGGCAGAAACAGATTCTGTACTTGTTTTCAAACAGGGAATGGAAAATAAAATGAAGCAGAATAGATTGCAGAACTATGAGGAAAAAAACATAGCTGGGGACCTAACTGGGCTCTTCTTTGATGAGTCCAGTAACCTAATATTCTGCATTCAGGAATAGATTGTTAGTCTGATGACTTGCCTTTGCCCATTGAGTTCTCTAGCTTCTATCATTTCAATTATGTCTTCAATCTTTTACCTTTCTGAAAAAAGGTATTAGAATTGGGACTTATGATAGATTGCCTTCTTCTGGAAATAAGTTTACGACACATCAAATTTGTCAGGGTGACTTGACGAAGGTTTGACAGTCTAAACAATTATATTTCCATGTAACATTTTCTCTTTCAACCAGAGTTAATTTGTCCTTTTAAACTCAGTCCACAATGCATTTTTAATTTTATTTTTTTTCAGTTCCTGTTCTCTTGTTTAATGTTTATTTCACTCTAACCATGGAAAATTTCATAGATCATGGAGGAAGTGATGACAAAACCCACGTTGCACTGTTTTGGAATGATAAGAGCTATTGCATGCCTTCAAAAGAAAACAAAATTTATGCTATCCTTCCATCTCTGCAGTCAAGGCTAATGCTTAATCCTTCCTTTGAAAAGGTCTTCTGAGATTAAAAAAGCAAATATTCCACTCTGGAGCACAATAATGTGACGTTTCTGAATATTGGATGGAAACTTCAATCTCCCATTTTGCTGCATCCATATTACAGCTATATGCTGCGGGGATGAGCCAGACAGAAACCAGAGGCTGATTATAAACCCCTATCACCCCGAAACCCACCCTGAAAATATGTTACTTCGGAGAGATTAATATTTTAAAATGTCAATCTCCAGGCTCCATATGATCATTGACATTTTTACTTGCCTTAAGCAGCTTATTGACTGGTCTTGCAAAAAGCAGAGGAGTAAGGAGTTCACATTCTAAGTTCGCAGTCCAATCATAGGTACAATGACGCAGATGCATACGCAGAATTAATTGAACACTGGGACACCTCTCGCTGTTAGTTGCTCAATATCACACTTACAACAGGAGACACCAATCAGTAAACATTAATGATTGCTTTTTCTACCTCGTTGTGGTAGTGTGTCTTGAGAATATTTGGGTCTCAGGTTAAGGTTCTGGATGTAGGTTTGCTCACTGAGCTGGAAGGTTCATTTTCAGATGTTTCATCACCATACTAGGTAACATCTTCAGAGGTGATGAAATGTCTGAAAACGAACCTTCCAGCTCAGCGAGCAAACCTCTATCCAGAACCTCCTTGTGGTCCGTGGAACTTTGCAGCCCTGATTGCTCCAAAATACTTTCCCTTTGTTAAAAAACCTTCCTCCCACTGACTCTTCACATCACTGATGGTGATGTCCTGCAATTAAACTTTCCCTCATGCACACTCAGCAGTCTGTCAAGCGACAAAGTGCCAAACTGTTCAAAATTCCATGGTCTTAATGGCCCCATCTGGGCTGGGTTTGTGACTCATTAGCCTGTTTTCTCTTCATACTTTGTACTCCTCTGTGAGCATAAAAGCCCAAAAGTCTCTCTGAAGTAAAAGAGAAGAAGATTAAAAGAATAATACTCTCTTCTACAGTCATGTTTGTTTCCTAATGATCGTGAGTGATTCTGGTGGTAAAGTGGAATCCAGAAGCAAGTCACCCACCTTCCTTTCAGGTAGTGCATGACTTAGGGGATCACCAGAAGCTATTGTGAAATGAACTGGAGGCAGACCAACCTTCAACTCAATTTCACACGAAGAGGGTCCTGCTAATTTTGCTACGTGCCACGATCACATCCGACTGATCAGCTACCCTTCTGCATTGAGCCACTCACAGCTCCCTGCAAGCCAGCTGCAGTATGTAAGGGTGCATCTTGGTGCAATTTTATCATTAAACACATTTTCAAACTACTTAGTAAACAGTTATGTCAATTAGATAAACATTACTGCATCTGACATTCTAAATCAGGCCATTAAGCAGCAATAATTGATCCTCAAGCTGTTCCTTTCTGAGACCAGTGCCAAAATACGGGGTGTGGTACATCAGTGGCTTTGTTAAGTGGACATTGGCGATTTTTTCCATCTCTCATGTACCCCTGCTGGGAAGTGTGTATGATCACACATATTTAGGACAAATTGAGAGTGTGGTGCTGGAAAAGCACAGCAGGTCATGCAACATCTGAGGAGCAGGAGTATTAATGCTTTGGACATAAACCCATCATCCTTATGCCTGAAACGTTGATTCTCCTGCTCCTCAGATGCTCTGATCTCCAGCATCTGCAGTCCTCACTTTCTCAATACTTCGGAGGAGATAGCAGCCTATTGATAACATCACTGGACTAATAATCCAGAAACAGAGAGTAATTCTCCAGGGACAAGCGACGGAAAACCAGTATGTCAGCTGGTGAAATGTTAATTCATGTAAATAAAACAATATGAAATTTAAATATGATTCTCACTTACCATTAAAATATTATCATTTATTCATCTGTTTCACTAACATCTACTGGGGAAGAAAATCTGCCAAACTCGAAAGTAGAGTTGTAAGTACATCGGACAGTGAAGAAGGCGTTTGGTATGCTTTCCGTTATTGGTCAGAGAATTGAGTACAGGAGTTGGGAGGTCATGTCGTGGCTATACAGTATGTTGGTTAGGCCACTTTTGGAACATTGCATGCAATTCTGGTCTCCCTGCTATAGGAAGGGTGTTGTGAAAATTAAAAGGGTCCAAAAAAGATTTACAAGGATGTTGCCAAGGCTGGAGGATTTGAGCTCTCAGGAGAGGCTGAATAGGCTAGGGTTGTTTTCCCTGGCATGTCAGAGGTTGAGGGGTAACCTTATAGGAGTTTATAAAATCATGAGGGGCATAGATAGGATATTTAGACACCTTTTTCTTGGAGTGGGGAGTCCAGAACTAGAGGCACAGGTTTAGGGTGAGAGAGTGTATGGAATTAGCTGCCAGAGGAAGTGGTGAAGGCTGGTACAATTACAACATTTAAAGGCTTCTTGATGGTCATTTGAATAGGAAAGGTTTGGAGGGATATGGGCCAAGTGCTGGCAAATGGGATGAGATTAGGTTGGGATATCTGATTGCAACGGACAAGTTGGACCGAACGGTCTGTTTCCATGTTGCACATGTCTATGACTCTACTTGGTCTGGACTACATAAGACTTCAAACACGTAGCAATATTTATGACTTTTGACTGACCTCTGAATTGGTTGAGCAAGCAATTCAGTTCAAGGGCAATTAAAGATGGGTGTTAACTGTTGGCCTTGAAGTGATGCGAACAAGAATGAAAAAAAATTATAATTCCATGCAGAGTCGACATGCAGAAGAACTGGTAAAATCAGGAATATGATTGAAGCAAAAGGTCCATCCTATTTAATCACACAAGCACATATTTTCTCATCCGCACCCTCAATTTCTCAATATTCAGAATTATCTACATTTCTCTTGGGAGCTAAAGTATATCACCAAATTGTGTCCATGAGAACCATACATCCCCTAGACATAGAACCCCAGTATGACAGAGAGGGAATCAGCCAAATTATTTATTAGTGCTGCAAGAGCCTATGACATTAATCTGCACGTGGACCAAGTGCAATTCAATGAAAAAGAATCAGGCTATGCAAAACTATTGCATTGGTTAATGTAAAACTTAAAATGTTTATTTGATTTATTTCAAAAACCATTATTACGTACAGCATATTAGAGTCAAAGAGACGTACAGCATAGAAAGAGACCTTTAGGTCAAACCTAATCTAGCCCCACCTGCCAGCACCCGGCCCATATCCCCCCAGACCCTTCCTATTCATATACACATCAGATGCCTTTTAAATGTTGCAATTGTACCAGCCACCACCATTTCTTCTGGCAGCTTATTCCATACACATACCACCCTGTGTGTGAAAAAGTTGCCCCTTAGCTTTCTTTTATATCTTTCCCCTCTCACCCTAAACCTATGCTGTCTAGTTCTGGACTCCCCCACCCCAGGGAAAAGACTTTGACTATTTATCCTATCCATGTCCCTCATGATTTTGTAAACCTCTATAAGGTCACCCCTCAGCCTACAACACTCCTTGTAAATCTTTTCTGAACCCTTTCAGGTTTCACAACATCTTTCCGATAGGAAGGAGACCAGAATTGCACACAATATTCCAACCAATGTCCTGTACAGCCGCAACATGACCTCCCAACTCCTGTACTCAATACTCTGAACCAATAAAGGAAAGCATGCCAAATGCTTTCTTCACTATCCTATCATATTGAATGGCGGTGCAGGCTCGAATGGCCTACTCCTGCACCTATTGTCGATTGTCTATTGTCTACCTGCGACTTCACTTTCAAGGAGCTATGAATTTCCACTCCAAGGTCTCTTTGTTCAGCAACACTCTATAGGACCTTACCATTAAGTGTATAAGCCCTGCTAAGATTTGTTTTCCCAAAATGCAGCACCTCGCATTTATCTGAATTAAACTCCATCTGCCACTTCTCAGCCCATTGGCCCATCTGATGAAGATCCTGTTGTAATTTGAGGTAACCTTCCTCATTGTCCACGACACCTCCAATTTTGGTGTAATCTGCAAACTTACTAACTGTACCTCTTATTCTCACATCCAAATCATTTATATAAATGACAAAAAGTAGTGGACCCAGCACCGATCCTTGTGGCACTCCAGTGGTCACAGGCCTCCAGTCTGAAAAGCAACCCTCCACCACCACCCTCCGTCTTCTACTTTTGAGCCAGTACTGTATCCAAATGGCTAATTCTCCCTGTATTCCGTGAGGTCTAACCTTGCTAATCCTTAGAAGTGTATAAAGGCAGTAGGAGTATACTTTAGAGGGAAATCAGGAGGTCAAAAAGGGGACATGAGATAGCTTTGGCAAATAGAATTAAGGAGAATCCAAAGGGTTTTTACAAACGCATTAAGGACAAAAGGGTAACTAGGGAGAAAATGGGGCCCCTCAAAGATTAGTAAGGTAGCCTTTGTATGAATCCACAGAAAATCGGGGAGATACTAAACGAGTATTTTGCATCAGTATTTACTGTGGAAAAAGACATGGAAGATATAGAATGTAAAGAAATACATGGTGACATCTTGAAAAATGTCCACATTACAGGGGAGCAAGTGCTGGATTTTTTGAAATGCACAATAGTGGATAAATCCCGAAGACTTGAGCAGAACTGGCTCAAAGGTAGAAGACAGAAGGTGGTCGCGGAGGGTTGTTTTTCAGACAGGAAGCCTGTGACTAGTGAAGTGCCACAAGGATCGGTGCTGGGTCCACTACTTTTTGTCATTCATACTTTTCGTTAAATTATAAACATCTGTGACCAACAAAATACTTGCAGAACAATGATTGCAATGATAGAGAGATAGTTGTCAAAGCCAGTCAAATTAACCAGTTTTGTGATTCAATTGGTAACTTATTCATTCATGATGGCTTATGGACTAGTGGGGCTTGATTATCAGTGCACGCTTCCCATCAAAATGTGACTAGTCCTATAGGGTGGGACAAGGTGAATGTACATACAATGGCTGAATATCAGGAACCAAGGATAAGAGGTCGGACATTTAAGATGGAGATGAAGAGGCATTTCTTCCTTTGGCAGGTGGTGAACTTTCAGAATTCACTATCCCAGAGGGTTGTGGAAGCTCAAATCATAGACAGGACAGAGATCAGCGCTATGTCGCTGAGACTAATGAAAGGATATGGAGATAGTGTGGGCAAGTGACATTGAGGTAGACGATCAGTCATGTTCTCATTGAAATGTGGAGTGGATTCAGCAGGCTGATGGCCCATACCTGTGCCTAACTTCCATAAGTACATCACATTCTCTGTACCTCAGGAACTGCCACTGGACAAACTTACCAATAGTAATGCCCTTAAACTGACCAATGATACAATCCAAGCAGACTAAAGCTGAACATTATTATAAACAAATTGTATAATTAAAGTTTAATTTAATATAAACTATTTTCTACGAATTCTGCCTCCTACAGTTCATACACCTACTTCATGAGACATTAAATACTAATGTCTATACAGCTACAATTCTAAGTTATACACTTCCTTGTTAAAATCATCAACTGAGACAATCCTTTGTGAGCTGAATCTCAAAACAGATGACAAGAAACTGGCCAAATCTCCAGACTGCATGCAGCTCTATTTTTTTTCTCCCTTGTATCTAGCTTCTTTGATTAAGTACCTAATAAAAGAACTGTTAAAAATGGAAACCTTTAGAACGCTAATGAACTATGGTCAACTGCGGGAGGTTTTCCTTTGCATATTCCAAATGACTGGTTTTCTTTCTTCAATGTGACATAGATATTAGTGTAACATGAAAACTTGCATGTGGGCACTGACAACGGCATTCATCAGAAAAAACTTTTAAATAAATTATTCAGTGTCTGTGGAGCTTTCTCGATCTCCTGCCACTGTAAAGGGGGACAAATGGAATGAACTGCAAACACAGATCAGCTCATGACTTAGCTCAGAACGTCTGTCAGTTCAGGAGGAGGAGGAGGGGTGTGCCTTTAGTCTGGGCTACTGCAGTGGAGATTGCCTTCCCTTCCAGATATCAGCACCTTCTCCAGACAACAACACGACCCCCCACTTTCTTTCCCACACATGCCGGCACAGGCAGCATTATTCCTCTCAGAAATCCACTCCCAGGACACAGACAATGGTCACAAAACATTCTGCTGTTTACATTTCCTAAACTGAACAGTGAGTTCACTAGCTGTGCTCATTTCTCGATCTCTGATATTTTCCATTTTCTAATATACTTTGCAAATTAATTGTGCATTTCTGTCATGCTAATCTAATCGATTATATTAACCGGTGCTCTCCCACTCCACTGCAAGCAATTCTGACAGATGTGAATGAAGATAAACACCATGACTTCAATATAAGGAAATATTAAAAGATCTGTGGCTTGGTTTCAAGAGTAAACACCCTATGTTTCCTCTCCAACTACACTGCATTCACTTACAGCAGCCAGGGCAGCAGTGGAGATTATAAAACAGATTGAAAGGGGCAACACAAAACTCAGCCAGCTTTCCTATTCCTGATCATTATCAAATCACTCCAACTGGAAAATGCTGTCTGCTGTAGTTACTGGAGAACAGGATTAAGCTTGGCTCTGACGGTGACACAAACAGATATCATTGGCACAACTTTCTGCATTAACTCACACATTGGAAATCATTCACTACCATGAATTACAATATGCCAGACAACATCAGCAGAGTCATACAGCACAGAAACAGGCCCTTTGGCCCAACTCATCCATACTGAGCAGGTTTCCTGAATGGAACTCATCCCATTTGCCTGTATTTGGCTTATCCCTCTAAGCCTTACCTGTCCAAACGTCTTTTAAATGTTGGAAATGAATTTCAACTAAGGATAGTGCCTTTGAGTGGTGGGTATTTGTAGGGGATGTTTCAGTGAAACTTGGAATGAACCTAATATTAACAACACAATAACGAGTGCACAGAAATTATTTCAATGACAGGTACTAAGCAAATCTTATTTGACATTAAATATGCCTTGTATCTCAATTAAAGTATTAAATTCAAGTCACATTTGGATTTTTAAAAATCATTCATTCTATTCCTGTCGTGAGGAAAAAGAAGGATGAGTCACAAAGCCCTGGACGGTCTCGCCATAGGGTTAGGTAAAATTTAGGAACAGTATTGATGGTCATTGGTGCAGGATTGAAGGATGGGAGCAAAAAAGGTGTTGCTTTCTGTTTTCTCTATTTCCTGGAGTGTAACCATCAACCCTGGGATACGTGAGTCATTTTTCAGAGAATGTCAAAGAATGAGAGAACACACTTCATCATAGCTTGGTTAAAATTAATTGCAAATTATTGCTTTGACTGTGGAGGCCATGCGAGGACTGTTATAGCCCCCTGCCAAGAAACATATGCAGGAGATTGCTTGAAGATTTTCCAGTAGGTAAATTAATATATGCTGTTTACTGTTCAGCAGAAGATGAAGTATACTTAAGCAGTAACTTCTAATAACCAGCAATGTTCCTGAAAAGTGAGGAATTATGTAGACATTTATTTGCTCACTTTCTGCTGCAATTATCACTATCTCTCAATATTTTCAATCAAATTGATTTTACACAAGTTGGAAGTTCCTTCAAGAGATTTAGGGACCTAGCAAATGAAATTAATCTATCAAAAGAGAGAAAGCTTTTTGGACCTTTATTTCGTGGGATGGGAGCATTAATGGCAAGGTTAAAAATCTTGGCCCCAACCACCTGATGAAGGAGCAGCGCTCCGAAAGCTAGTGCTTCCAAATAAACCTGTTGGACTATAACCTGGTGTTGTGTGATTTTTACCTTTGCACACCCCAGTCCAACACCGGCGTCTCCAAATCATTTACGCAAGCCCAGCGTTTATTGCCTGTACCTAATTACCATTGAACTGAGAGTCAAACTGAATCATATGGCGGCAAGTATGGAGGCATATGTGGTTGATACAGGCCAGATCAGATAAGATTGGCAGATTTGCTTCACTAGAGAAACTTAATGAACCTAGATAGTATTTTAAAACACCTGACAATGGTTTCACAGTCATTGTTAGTGATACTAGGACATGAGGAATTTATCTTCCAGATTTACCAATTGAATTTAAATTTTACCAGCTGGCGAAAATGGTGGGAACAGAACACACCACCATAGAGAATGAATCTTGGGTTCTAGCCCAAGTGACATTACTAGAGCACCACCCTCCTTCTAAAAGCTTGCTGTTATTTGTACACACTGCATACTCCAATTGGTGCAACTAGCTGGTAAATGCCTCCCATGCATCTGTTATACCATTCTGACAGAGCAAAGATCTTCTGTGTTTACAACCAAGTTTTGATTGTGGTAGATCAGGTTAACAAAGGGGTCTTGGCTTTATTAAATAGAGGCACGCTAGCAGAAGAGCCAGGAAGCTATGGATAACTCTTTTGAAACTATCATTCAACCTCAGCTAAAAAAAACTATCTGTAATCTGAGGCACCACATTTTAGGAAGAATTTGAAGACTTTTGTATAGGTACAGAAGAGATTTCCTTAAACAATTAGTGATGGGTTATGGTTAAATGGTCAAACTGGAGAAGTTGGGGTTGTTCGCTTTTGGGCAGAGAAAGTTAAAGGAGATTTGATAATGGCGTTTTAAATCACAAAAGATCAAGATGGAGGAAATAGAGAGATTAATTTGCTTTGAAGAGCTGATAACCAGAAGGTAGAGTCTGAAAGTGAAAAGGAAATCTGTACCAATACAAAAGTCTTCAAATTCTTCCTAAAATGTGGCAGCTAGGGTCAGAGGAGACATGAGAGAAAACTCAGATAAGCTATAAGGGGTTCCAATTTTAACCACAGAGTGACAATTAAGCGGGGTCCTTTGTCCTGGATGGTTTCAAGATTCAAGTGTTGTTGGAGCTGCACTTATCCAGACTAGTGCAGAGTAGTCCATCATACCGCTGATTTGTGCCGTGTAGATGGTGCAGTCCTTCAGGAGTCAGGGGTTGCTTGTTGCCATTTCCATTCTGAAATTCCAGCCTTAGGCTTGCTCTTGTAACCACATTGTTTATATAACTAGTCTGCCTGACTGAAGGAGGTTGGGCTAGTACCTTTTCATCACTGATCTTAGTACATTCGGTGTCTCAGCAATGTTTCTTTAATCATGATTTTGATAGCATCTTTTATCCCTTTGTAAAGACAAATACAAAAACCAGTTTAGTTCTTCAGCAGTGTCACCACCTCCACAACTGGATAGTCTTTTCAATAAATTTCACTCTTTCACTTAGTATGTGTTTAATCTTTACCTATCTACATGAGACCTTGGATTTATTTTCATGTTAGCTGCCAGTCTCTTCTTACACTCATTCTTGACCTATTTCCCTTTTCATTCACTTTTTGATCTTACCAGATTCTGGCTCATGCTCGCTCAAGTTTTCTATCTGATATCTGTAAAAAAACCCTACTTCAGCTGCAAGTTGTCACAAGTGTCTCAACATTAAAACAAGTCTACTCAAAGTCATAAATGATAATTTTCCAATCATAACAGACTCGCTCTCAATCTTTCTGAAGATCTCTGATATTTTTGATATCTTTGGCCACACAACCTTGCTCCTAGTCCATTGTCCACCCACTTTTGTTTGACTCAATGGGACTTGATTTGCTGTTCCATTCTTATACAAGTTAGATAGCTCCATGATAAGTAAGTGTTCTTCCACAATATGACACAACTTCTTTCATATAAGTGAGACATTTTTCACAATCTGCATACATTATATGTCTTCTGGCTTTCTGTCCCCATGGTAGATTTTGCCAGCGGATGGCTATCACCTCCACCATCACCTCCCCATGCATATCCCTCCAAAATGTATGTTAATTTGTGAACAAGACTTTTGAACATTTTATTAAGGGCAATTAAAGGTTGGCATCAAATTCTGGCCTTGCCAGAGACAAGCCTACCTCATGAGTGAATAAAACAAATTCACAATTAATAGAAACCCAGCTGAGACTTGTACCTGCAGCAAGATTCGGGAAGAGTTAGCAGAACATAAAATTAATCCGATAGTCAGGGTTAGAGGTGCCAAGATTTAATTTTACAAGTCTATACAGTGTGTAAGAAAGAGGAAACTAAACATAGGGGCGGCATAGTGGCACAATGGTGAGCACTGCTGCCTCACAGCTCCAGGGACCCAGGTTCGATTCCAGCCTCAGGCAACTGTCTGTGTGGAACTTGCACATTCTCCCCTGTTTGCGCTGGTTTCCTCCAGGGGCTCCAGTTTCTTCCCACAATCCAAAGATATGTAGGTCAGGTGAATTGGCCGTGCTAAATTGCCCAGAGTATTCAGGGATGTATAGGTTAGGTGCATTAGTCGGGAAATGAGTCTGAGTGGGATACTCTTCGGAGGGTTGGTAGACTTGTTGGGCTGAAGGGCCTATTTCCACACAGAAGGGATTCCAATTCTGAATAGAGAAGAGTAGCAGAGACCCTGAGAAACATCATTATAGTAAGAAGCTGGACTGTGTCTTAATTTCAACAATATGGGTACAGAAAGGAGGAAGAGCAGGAGTGGTAGAATCACCGAAAAAATGTTCAGTCATATCCTTGAGGTATGCAATATCGACAACAGTTCCTTTACCAAAACAGTATGGATTCTAAAGCTAATCCCATATGTTTTTACATCAGTTGCTATAATCGTAATTTTGTGTTGTGAATTTTCTAGTCAAACTGTTAAAACACCATTTCACCAAAATATTTATTATCTGCCAAAGTCAGCTGAGTGGTATTGCACAGCTTAGACTAAATTCTACTTTGAGCATCAGAAGGATAAATCAAAGAGGAGAGAAGAGAAGCAGCCTTGGTTGGTATTGAAAGGTGCAGCATCACCAGTTAGTAAATACAGAAATCCTGAAAAAGTCCGCATGCCTGACAAGATGCAATGCCTGCTAATGATATATGAGAGAGCAATTGGCGAGCAATAGCATTTTGATTTATAATGACTAACAGTCATCTTGAATAAGAGAGAATATGTTGAAGCACTCCAATCAGTCATCATCACAATTCTTAATACTTACACTTCATCCTGCATTACCAGCCACATTTCTCACACATTTCCTCTTTTACATCAATAAGGCATTGAAGACTTTCAACACAGGACTGTGTCTCCTTTATCATCACTACCTGAAATAATGGATATTACCAATACCAGCTCCAAAATCTTCAGTTTTAGTCATCAACTTCCTACATCTGAGATTTTAGTGGATCCATTTTTCCTTGATATCTGGATTAGAAATAATTGTGTTCGAAGTGGAATTTGTTTTGAAAGAAAAGTCTTTCAGGCAATCTCATTCTGAAGACTGACTCAGGTTAACTGGGATAAATAATATATAAGGCACAGAGTAAAGAAACTAGTATAGATGCATGTGAAAGATAATTGTTCATCACCCTTGGCAGAATATGTAAGTAATTTGTCCCTTCAAATGCTCTAAACATTGGCATTGATTGGACACAGCAAGTTAGATTCTGAAACTACATGGTTGTAAAATAAACTTTTCATTAATTGTGGCACAAGGAAAGCGAATTAACCAAGATAAATAAAGCATAACGACCCATGAGGTATGATCTGTTAAGAAAGCAAGATCCATAATACAGGAC
Organism: Chiloscyllium plagiosum; assembly: GCF_004010195.1. Lineage (NCBI taxonomy): Eukaryota > Metazoa > Chordata > Chondrichthyes > Orectolobiformes > Hemiscylliidae > Chiloscyllium > Chiloscyllium plagiosum. The sequence goes on from NC_057713.1 coordinate 21,815,608, forward strand.
ACCACAAAGGTTAAATTGAGCTAATGTCAAGAAAACTCAAAAAATATTGTGATTATACAGTTTCTAGTTTGGCTTTACAAGTCACAAATAGCATCCTATGTGGCTGTGATGTGGTAAACTATTTCCCTTCACCTTTGTATGTTTTTTAATGTGGTTGACTATATCATCTTTCTCCAGTGACTTCTGTTGGTAAACTGAAGGTGACTGCACTCACTTATTCCTATCTAACTGGTCATGGCTATCATCCAGCTATAATGGTTTCTTTTTCTGCCCATGTTCAAGTACCTGTGGAGTCGCCCAGGGTCTAATTCTGGCTTTTTCCTGTTTTGCATACTGAGTCTCATCATCCAAAAATAAGTCAATATCCTAATTGTAATTCTTCCTCTACCGATAGCCATTCCGTCAGCTGATGAGTCCCTAGACTTAGAATTCCCTCTCTGGATTTCCACCTCTCTGTCTCTCCTCTAAGACACTCCTTATGATCAGCCTTTGATTAAGTTTTTGGTTGTGTGCTCAAATATCTACTTCTGTAAATCGATGTCAAATCTTGCTGAAAACTGTTCTATAAGGTATCTGAGGTTTTATTGTCTTGACCAAACCACATAAAAATAAGTTGTCATTTTCTTTTCCTTTGTTCTTTTACAGGCAAGTGACCATCACTAACAAGGCCAACATTTGTTTATCATTCTTATTTGCCCTTGAATCTGATGGGCTCTCTAAGTCATTTTAGTGGACAGTTAAGTGTTAATCGCTTTGTGGGCCAGAATGAATGAGAAGAGCAGATTTCATTCTTTAAAGGGCATGAGTGAACCAGATGGTTAATTATAGTATATCAGTCACTATGATTGCGGCAAACTTCCAAATACAGATTTATTTGGAAAATGAATACAGTCTGTCCATTGCCATGGCGGGATTTCAACCCAAGGCATTATCTTAGGCCTCAGGATTGCTCTTCCACTGACAATATCACTGCCTTTTGCACGATAGAACATAGAACAGTACAGCACAGAAATAGGCCCTTTGACTCATCAGGATTCCATTCTAAACTAATCCCATTTGCCTGAATATGGTTTAAATCCCTCTATTCTCTGCCTGTTCATGTGTCTGTCCAAATGCCTCTTTAACGTTGCTAACATTTCTGCTTTGACCACCTCTCCCGGCAGAGTATTCCAGGCACCTACAACCTCTGTGTATATAAACTTGTTTCGCACATCTCCTTTAAACTTTCCCCCTCACACTTTAAACCTATGCCCGTTAGCATTTGATTTCTACCCTGGGACACGACCTATCCACTCTATCCATCCCTCTCATAATGCTGTATACTTTTATCAGGTCGACCCTCAGCTTCTGAAGTTTTCACAAAAATAATCCCAGTTTGTCCAATCTCTCCTTATAGCTAATGCACTCCAATCCAGGTAACATCCTGGTAAACCTCTTTTGCACCCTTTTTGCACCCTCTCTAAAGCCTCCACATCCTTCCAATATTGTAGTGACCACAACAGCACACATTACTCCAAATGTGACCTCACTAAAGTATTACACAGTTACAATGTGGCCTGCCGACTCCATGTCTTCTGAAGCCAGCAACTTCTCGTTTGTTTATTGTACACTGTCCACAGTGGATTACTGACAAAACAACAGACAGAACTCAAGTTTGCATGATCAATGGATAGAGTGTGGGATGAGAAGAGTGTTTGCACTTGACTACATCTTCAGAGAAACACAAGGGAGAGAGTCAGTTGAATCAACACAATCAACTGACCAATTACGCAAAAATGGTAATAGCACGCTAATTCCAGGCTCTTAGACACCCTGTAGACATGATTAAATGATGACTGGAAGAGTCCCTTATTCAACTAGTCCCTTATTCATTGTCCAAAGTGATTGTGCTGAATTCTTGCTCCACAGATAATTGAAAAGATTTTCTGAATATTTGATGCACATCTCAAAGGTAAAGACTTGAAGAGTGTGGCATTGGAAAAACGTAGCCAATCAGACAGCATCCAAGGAGCAGGAGAATCGATGTTTAAGGCATAAGCCCTTCATCAGGAATGGTCATCGATAGGCCATTCACATTGTCTCTCGTAGGTTCTTCCTGACAAGCTGACTCAATGCTAATGGATTTGGAATCTGGAGGGTATAATTTTGTTCATGTTTGTCCATCTTAAAAATAGCTTCACTGAAAAGCTATTGTTCAGACTTTCAGGTCAACCAAAGGTCTCAGGCTAACAAACAGGAAACTAATTTTTGACAGCAGTATCATGACATCCACTGAACTAAATACTGCAGAGTTCCTTCAGAGTGGTTCAAGCAGTCGGATGCTAATGGTATACACTATAATGATCTTGGTGGTAGTATCACTTTATTGTAGAACTGCTATGCATACATTCAGTTCAGAGTCAGTCCGTGAATGGGGAACCCTCATTGTCCTGTATCCAGCCTCTAACCTACAAGGATTGGTCAGTTACAGCTGGCACACAGAAGTGCTGCAAACTGAGGAATCGTGACTACTGTCAGGAAAACTAGCATTTGCCTGCATGATCTACTACTGTAATCACACACTGAGTAAGTGGAGAAGCTTTCAATTCCAAGTTTATGCGGTGCACAAAAAGCAGTGTGATCAGTTAATGATGCCACCAGAGCCTGCAATCCAACAATCCCATGCTTTCACTCCTCCAATGTGGCTCTGGCAAGAATAAACAAGATAAAACTGTGTCTCTGCTGCATGAGGCTCCATTAGTATAAACTGCAGGATGTCGCTTTTAACTCCATAGAAGGTTGAAGATCCAATGACACCTGGCCAGCCACACAGAATAGGATCTTTCTCTTCAACTTGTGATTACAGCAATGGGCAGACTTAAGCCACAACCTGTTTCTGTTTCAAAAATGCATGAACGTCCCTGAAATAAAAGCAAAGTACTGTGGATGCTGATGAATTAAAATAAAGCTGAAAGCTTTAGAGACAACCAGCAGATCTGGCAAAATCAGCGGACACAATTATTATTTTGAGTTCATAATATATTCTTCTAAAGTCATGTAAACCTTTTGGATATACTAAGTCATATTGCATGCAAACCAGTAATGCTGTTTCTCTCTCCATGGATGCTGTCAGACCTGCTGAGTTCCACCTGAGTTAGTTTTTATCTGGTGTGACTGAAAGTAAATTATAAGAACTGCTTTCTCAAGACCCTGAGGGAATGTGGCCTCCTTAAATGCCCTTCTCACCCTCCTCCTCACTCATTTCGTGCTTTGTCCCACACTCCGTGATCGCTCTTCATTCCCCCATTCATGTTCATTTTCAAAAGGAAAACCAACAAGGTTGCAGTGACTAGAAGCAACTTGCTTCAGCACAAGCCTTTAAATCATCATAAACAGAACTTCAGTTTCCCCACTACCCCTCCTCACAGGTAAGCAAAATTGCAGGTGAGATTGGAAAACAGCAAATATAGATGGAATTTCGCCGGCAGGAAGAATAAAGAATTACTCCTGGTGCTACGAGCTAGTGAGGGCAGGAATAGGAGGATAGAGCCGATGAATACATGGCTGAGGAGCTGGTGTATAAGAGAAGGATTCACATTTTTGGATCATTGGAATCTCTTTTGGGGTAGAAGTGACCTGTACAAGAAGTATGGACTGCACCTGAATTGGAAGGGGACTAATATACTGGCAGGGAAACTTGCTAGAGCTGCTCGGAAGGATTTAAACTGGTATGGTGGGGGTGGGGGGCCCAGGAGATAGTGAGGAAAGAGATCAATCTGAGACTGGTACAGCTGACAACAGAAGTGAGTCAAACAGTCAGGGCAGGCAGGGACAAGGTAGGACTAATACATTAAAGTGCATTTATTTCAATGTAAGGCGCCTTACAGGGAAGGCAGATGAACTCAGGGCATGATTAGGAACATGGAACTAGGATATCATAGCCATTACAGAAACATGGATCAGGGATAGGCAGGACTGGAAGCTTAATGTTCCAGGATACAAATGCTACAGGAAGGATAGAAAGGGAGGCAAGAGAGGAGGGGGAGTGGCATTTTTGATAAGGAATAGCATTACAGCTGTGCTGAGGGAGGATATTCCCGTAAATACATCCAGGAAAGTTATTTGGGTGGAACTGAGAAATAAAAAAGGGATGATCACCTTAATGGGATTGTATTATAGACCCCCAGTAGTCAGAGGGAAATTGAGAAACAAACTTGTAAGGAGATCTCAGCTATCTGGAAGAATAATAGGGTGGCTATGGTAGGGGATTTTAACTTTCCAAACATAGACTGGGACTGCCATAGTGTTAAAGGTTTAGATGGAGAGGAATTTGTTAAGTGCATCCAAGACAATTTTATGATACAGTATGTGGATGTAGCTACTAGAGAAGGTGCAAAACTTGACCTACTCTTGAGAAATAAGGCAGGGCAGGTGACTGAGTTGTCAGTGGGGTAGCACTTTGGGGCCAGCGTCCATAATTCTATTAGATTTAAAATAGTGATGGAAAAGGAAAGACCAGATATAAAAGTTGAAGTTCTAAATTGGAGAAAGGTCAATTTTGACAGTATTAGGCAAGAACTTTCGAAAGCTGATTGGGGGCAGATGTTCGCAGGTAAAGGGACGGCTGGAAAATGGGAAGCCTTCAGAAATGAGACAACGAGAATCCAGAGAAAGTATATTCCTGATAGGCTGGTAGATACAGTGAATGCTGGATGACAAAAGAAATTGAGGGTTTGGTTAAGAAAAAGAAGGAAGCATGTGAAAGGTATAGACAGAATAGATCGAGAGAATCCTTAGAAGAGTATAAAGGAAATAGGAGTATACTAAAAAGGGAAATCAGGAGGGCAAAACGGGAACATGAGATAGCTTTGGCAAATAGAATTAAGGAGAATCCAAAGGGTTTTTACAAATACATTAAGGACAAAATGGTAACTAGGGAGAGAATAGGGACCCTCAAAGATCAGCAAGGCGGCCTTTGTTGGAGCCACAGTAGATGGGGGAGATACTAAATGAGTATTTTGCATCAGTATTTACTGTGGAAAAGGATATGGAAAATATTGACTGTAGGGAAATAGATGGTGACATCTTGCAAAATGTCCAGATTACAGAGGAGGAAGTGCTGGCTGTCTTGAAAAAGGTAAAGGTAGATAAATCCCCTGAACCTGATCAGGTGTACCTGAGAACTCTGTGGGAAGCTAGAGAATGATTGCTGGGCCTCTTGCTGAGATATTTGTATATTCGATAGTCACAGGTGAGGTGCCGGAAGACTGGAGGTTGGCAAACGTGATTCCACTACTTAAGAAGGGTGGTAAGGACAAGCCAGGGAACTATAGACCAGTGAGCCTGACTTTGGTGGTGGGCAAGTTGTTGGAGGGAATCCTGAGGGACAGGATGTACATGTACTTGGAAAGGCAAGGACTGATTAGAGATAGTCAACATGGCTTTGTGTGTGGGAAATCATGTCCCACAAAATTGATTGAGTTTTCTGAAGAAGTAACACAGAGGATTGATGAGGGCAAGGTGGTAGAGGTGATCAAAATGGACTTCAGTAAGGTGTTTGACAATGTTTCCCATGGGAGACTGATTAGCAAGGTTAGATCTCATAGAATACAGGGAGAACTAGCCATTTGGATACGGAACTGGCTCAAAGGTATAAAACAGAGGGTGGTGGTGGAGGGTTGTTTTTCAGACTGGAGGCCTGTGACCAGTGGAGTGCCACAAGGATTGGTGCTGGGTCCACTACTTTTCGTCATTTACATAAATGATTTGGATGTGAGCATTAGAGGTAAAGTTAGTAAGTTAGTAAGATGACACCAAAATTGGAGGTGTAGTGGACAGTGAAGAGGGTTACCTCAGGTTACAACAGGATCTGGACCAGATGGGCCAACGGGCTGAGAAGTGGCAGATGACTTTTAATTCAGATAAATGTGAGGTGCTGCATTTTGGGAAAGCAAATCGTAGCAGGACTAATAGTCTTAATGATAAGGTCCTAGGGAGTGTTGCTGAACAAAGAGACCTTGGAGTGCAGGTTCATAGCTCCTTGAAAGTGGAGTCGCAGGTAGATAGGATAGTGAAGAAGGTGTTTGGTATGCTTTCTTTCATTGGTCAGAGTATTGAGTACAGGAGTTGGGAGGTCATGTTGCAGCTGTACAGGACATTGGTTAGGCCACTGTTGGAATACTGCATGCAATTCTGGTGTCTTTCCTATCGGAAAGATGTTGTGAAGCTTGAAAAGGTTCAGAAAAGATTTACAAGGATGTTGCCAGGGTTGGAGGATTTGAGCTATAGGGAGAGGCTATAGGGAGAGCTATAGGGAGAGGCTGAACAGGCTGGGGCTGTTTTCCCTGGAGCATTGGGGGCTGAGAGGTGACGTTATAGTGGTTTACAAAATTATGAGGGGCATGGATATAGTAAATAGGCAAAGTCTTTTCCTTGGGGTCGGTGAGTCCAGAACTAGAGGGCATAGGTTTAGGGTGAGAGTGGAAAGATATAAAAGAGACCTAAGGGGCAACTTTTTCACACAGAGGGTGATATGGGTATGGAACGAGCTGCCAGAGGAAGTCGTGGAGGCTGGTACAATTGCAACATTTAAGAGGCATTTGTATGGATATGGGCCGGGTGCTGGCAGGTGGGACTAGATTGGGTTGGGATATCTGGTCGGCATGGACGGGTTGGACCAAAGGGTCTGTTTCCATGCTGTACATCTCTAAGACGCTATGACTCGAATTACCAATAGTAGGCTGAAGGAAGCAGGAAGTGGGGATTTTTTATATTGTGTTCAGTTGTGTGACTTTATGCAGACCATCGACTAAAAAATATATTTAAAAATGGCACACTGGCATTGTAACGTGTTTGAGATTATATTCTTTTAGAATCTCTTCAGTGTGCCAACAGGCCATTTGGCCCAACAATTCCACACTGACCCTCAGAAGAGTATCCCACCCAGACCCATTCTCCACTTATTACTCAACATTTTCCCTAACTAATGCGGGGAGAAAGTGAGGTCTGCAGATGCTGGAGATCAAAGCTGAAACTTTATTGCTGGAACAGCACAGCAGGTCAGGCAGCATCTAGGGAACAGAAGATTCGACGTTTCGGGCACATGCCCTTCTTCCTGAAGAAGGGCATGTGCCCGAAACGTCGAATCTTCTGTTCCCTAGATGCTGCCTGACCTGCTGTGCTGTTCCAGCAATAAAGTTTCAGCCCTAACTAATGCACCTAGCGTACACACTCCCAAACATTACGGGCAATTTAACATGGCCAATTCACCTGAACTGCACATCTTTGGATTGTGGGAGGAAACCGGAGCACCGGAGGAAACCCAGGCAGACACGGGGAGAATGTGCAAACTCCACACAGTCAGTCGCCCAAGGCTGGAATCGAACCCTATGAGGCAGCAATGCTAATCACCTTGCCACCCCAAATACATCTGCTCTTCTTGCTTCCAAAGTACTTTACAAAAGTGGGTGGCACGGTGGCTCAATGATCAGCACTGCTGCCTCACAGCACCAGGGTCCCAGGTTCAATCCCAGCCTCGGGCAACTGTCTGTGTGGAGTTTGCACATTCTCCCCGTGTCTGCATGGGTTTCCTTCGGGTGCTCTGGTTTCCTCCCACAGTCCAAAGATATGCAGATCAGGTGAATTGTCCATGCTAAATTGCCCATAATGTCAGGTGCATTAGTCAGAGGGGAAGTGGGTCTGGGTGGTTACTCTTTGGAGGGATGATGTAGACTTGTTGGGCTGAAGGGCCTGTTTCCACACTGTAGGTAATCTAATCTAATCTCAAAAGTATAGTCCTGTTGGACAATAACCTGGTGTTGTGTGATTTTTAACTTTGTTTACCCTAGTCCATCCATGCATAACATGATTTTATAAATCTCTACAAGGACACCCCTCCACCACCAGGGAGAAATCTCCCAGCCTATCCAGCCTCCCTTTACAAATCAAACTCTCCAATCCGGACAACGTCCTTGTAAACATTTTCTGCACACTTTCAAATTTAATAACAGCCTTCCTATAGCAGAGAGACCAGAATTGAGTGCAGTATTCCAAAAGTGGCCTCACCAATGCCTTTACAGTTGTGACATGATGTCACAACTCCTCTCCTCAATGCACTGATGAATAAAGACAAGTGTGCCAAACGCCTTCTTCATCACACTGCTACTCCATTTCCAGTGAACTATGCTTCTGCATCCTTAGGACCCTTTGTTCGGGAACACTTCTCCAGGTCCGACCATTAACCTTAAGCATCTCACATTATGAGTATTTTCTGATTGATCCCTCATGGTGAACTTGGTGAACAAAGTTCTGAAATGAACTATAAAGACCAACAAACCTCAGGTTTACCATAACAAATATGAAAAGGAGTAGGCCATTTGGCCTCTTGAACCTGCTCTGCCATTCAATAGGATCATGGCTGATCTGACATTTCTCACTGTCACTTTCCTCATTCCCATACTGCAAGGCAATCATTCTTTGTACATTTCAATTAAGCAAGAAAACAGCCTGGGACAAGTTCCAACCTGAGAGGATCAAAATGCAAGTGCGAGTAGCCCATCGACACCTCCAAGTCCACCTCCCACCATTGTCCAAAATATTACCTATTAATCCTACAGTCAGAGGAAGATGTCCCTGCGTCTTAATCTCACCAACATCCCTCTTCACATCACTTTGGCTGGAGGTCAGCTCCCATTTTATTCCCCATTACTGGGTTCTTTGACAAGATTCAAAGGATAACAGCAAGTACAGGAGTGAAGTTTAAGCACTTTACTAATATCATCTTAAGTTTGAGTAATATTACTGTAAAGCTAATCTCAGAAATGTTGGAAGAGGAGCCTTCATACCTCAGATATTTTGCTTTAGTATGTAAACCAGAGATCAACAAGTGAACGATTTCCAATCATCACAAGATAACGATAGATGAGGAAAGTTATTTAATCCATCTCCATGAGTACATGCAATAAAATACAGATCACAGCATTTATTCATTAATTAACTTTAGATTTCTGGTCTCCGTTGCTCTTTCTGAAAGTTAATTTTTAACTGAATACCCTTTGTTTGAAGAACCTATTGATAACAATACCGAAGCTGCCTTTGACAATTTTGAACCATCCAACACTTGCATAAGAACTAGGAGCCGGAGTCAGTAATTCAGCCCCCTGAGTCTGCCATGCCATTTGATACGATCATGGCTGATCTCATCTTGACCTCAATTTAAGTTGGTTTTGGAATGTCTTAGATTTACCTTTAAATTAAATCAAAGGATGGCTTTGAAACTCACAATATGTAGCAATTAAAACAACATTTTAAGGCATTCCAGTAAACATATAAAGCAGAACATGCTAAGTCTAATATCAATGGTGGCCAGAAAAGAAAGTACATTAATACATGAAATGAAAGGACAAAATTAGAATTGTTCTTACAACAATGCAACTAATCTGGTTAATAAAATCTGTAACGTGTTAGGTCTTGTCGGGAGTGTAAAGACTAGATATCCTTAATATCACAGAAAACAAATTAGGATAATTAAAACTTGAATACAGAAGCAGTGAAAAGAAACCTTATTTTTTTTATGAAGAGGAGATGAGCAACATCAGTGTCTTGAGTAAGAACCTGAGGGTGTTAAAGAAACAAGTCAGTGGCACTAATCACATTATCAGTTTAAATTTTCAAAAATAATACAACCCTCAATTATAGTTCACCAGGTTTATTTGAAACCACAAGCTTTCAGAGCCCCTGCTCCTTCCTCAGACAGCTTGCAGTTTCAAATAAACTTGTTGGACTATAACCTGGCATTGTGTAATTTTTGACTTTGTCCACATTTCAGTTTAAAATTTGCACAGCTGGTTGAAAGCTAAGATAAAGAAATCTGAGCTGCCAAATACAATGAATCAGAGGGATGAAGAGAAGAAATTGAAGGAACTCTTATACGAAGATAAGTACTGGAGGCCTCCTTGAGATGAAATTGGAAACCAGTTTATGTTATCCCTGTTTGGAAATCAGTTACAAAACTGACCAAGAAAACTGCAAAGGAGTGAGTTCATTGGAGGTAGGGTGATGGAAACTCTTATTAAAGATACTTGATAGATCTGTAACACAACACAGGGAATTGCATCATTGCTGGGATATGTTATTGGTTGAGTGCTTCAACCCTGTTATGGGCAGTTTGGAGTCATATGAAATCTGATCTAAAGCTGGGAGTCACAAGTCCAACTGGTAATTTTAGATGGTACAATCCTAATAAATGTGATCAATTTTAAAAAACTGTATAGACTAGGCTAAAACGGAATTCAAATACATTAGGTAACTGGATGGACAAATGGCAGATTAAATTCAAAGCAGAGAAATATAGTGTTTCAAAAAACACAGGAAGTGTTAATCTAGATTGAAAGAAAATCTGCAGATCTAAGGTTGCTGACTTGAAACCAATTGGAGTTGGAGAAACGACACCCAACGGTAGTAAGTCATACGAGCATTGGAATCTACTTCAAAGCATAACATTTAACTATAAGGTGAGGAAATGCTACCACTTTATAAAAAACTAAGGGATACACAGTCGGTTCAGTTCACCAGGTGGTTAGATTCAAATAATGACAATTTGGTTCAATTCATGTTCTGGCTGAGGTAAGTTTGGGATCTGCCTCCCTACCCTACTCCTGTCAAGGGAAGATACCTGCAAACAACTACTGACAAAAACTCGGAGTCCCACCTTCCTAGGCTGAGTAACTGAAGCTAGGAAATATATCTTCAATTGGAAAGGAAAGACCAAGAGCCACGTTTGTGTTCGTGGATCTGTTTGACCCATTTGGAATAATTCTTGGATGCATTGCCATCAATATCCCAACTAAGCAGGTCAAGTCAGTGTTTGGGCATTCTCCACCCGATTCCTAAATCTCACTATTAATTTTATACCACTTTACCTAGAGATCAGTTCCTCTCAGATCAACCTTTACCTCGCAAAATTATAGATTAGATTAAATTCCCTACAGTGTGTAAACAGGCCCTTCGGCCCAACCAGTCCACACCGACCCTCCAAAGAGCAACCCAAACCAGACCCATTTCCCTCTGACTAATGCACCTAGCACTATGGACAATTTAGCATGGCCAATTCACCTAACCTGCACATCTTTGGACTGTGGGAGGAAACCAGAGCACCCGGAGGAAACCCACGCAGACACGGGGAGAATGTGCAAACTCCACACAGGCAGTCACCCGAGGCTGGAACCAAACCTGGGACCCTGGTGCTGTGAGGCAGCAGTGCTAACCACTGAGCTACCGTGCCGATGAACAGTTAAAATTAATACAACTGCAAGCAAAACTGAAAGCTTTCTTTCAGACTATTTTATGAGTTTGTTTTGAGTTGTCATCAAATCTAGATAGCGGTAACTTCACCTTTACATAAGGAGGATTTTCTTCTCCACCCAGAATGCATGATTGGAAACATTGCATTTTTCAGGGAAACATTGACACTGAATCCACCACAGCCCATATGAATACCTGACAACTGAATTATCATTTCAAATTGAGAGAGTTGTTTGACCCATATGTGAAAATTATTTATTAAACAATACTATGTCCTTGCTGCATCAAGGAGTCAAACAAGGCAATTTGATATTCCCAGTCATCAAAACACTTATGAAAGGGCAGGTTTTTCTTTTCCTTCATGTGGGCATCCATGTCTGAACTACAGCAGAATTCTTGGCTCCTGTGGAGGATTACAAATTCAATCATTTATGACTTGGTAACAGTAGATCGTTACCGTAACCTGGGCTTTAATAGCAGAAACCAGGGAAATCTTTTGTGAAGGATATTTTTAAATCAAAAAACAAATTTCGCTCAGTACACAGTGTGGAAGGCCTCTCAGGATCTATCCAAATATGTCAGCAAATATCGACTGTGAATGCAGGAAGAAGCTAGGTAAATTAGTTAGAACATGGGATGAAGCTGATCAGAAAGTCATTAGAATTCCAATTTATTTTCAATACAATGTACCATTTGAACTTCATATTTGAAAAGAACAGTGCTTTTATCCCTGTGGTTCCCTTTTGCTGTTCTTCCTGCCTCTCTAAATGAGTAGGCTCTTAGGTACTGTCCCATTGATGCCAGCAACCTTCCAAAACTTTGGCCAAACAGCTATTTATTCTTCTACAAGTACAGATGATGAAAGCTGATGGAGTATTTAACTACATGGCATCATATAGCTGATGGAGTATTTAACTATATGGCATCATATTTGAGTTGACATGGTGCCTACATATTTGCAGTTTTCTGTAGACCCTTGCTGATTGTGGAAAACATGAGTTATTTCCAATGATGGAATCAACCAATCCTGGATAATTTGATTGTTTGTCTTCAGGTAGCACAGTGGCACAGGGGTTAGCACTGCTGCCTCACTGTACCAGGGACCCTGGTACAAATTCAGATTTAGCTGACTGTCTGTGTGGGGTTTGCATTCTCCTTGTGTCTGAATGGGTTTCCGCTGGGTATTCTAGTTTTCTCCCACAATCCAAAGGTGTGAAACTTGGATGGATTGGCCATACTAAATTGTCCATAGTGTCCAGACTGTACAAGCTAGGCAGATAACCCAAGGGAAAATGTGGAGTTGAGGGAATAGGATTTGGGTGAGATGATCTTTGGATGGTCGATGCAGACTGATGAGCATCCTCTTTCTACATCGTAAGGATTCTATTATTCATATTTCATAGAGTCATAATGCCATAAAACACAGAAACAGACCCTTCAGTCCAACTCATCCATGTTGAACACGTTTTCCAAACTGAAACTAGTCCCATTTGCCTCCACTTGGCCCTAAATTTTTCCTATTCAGTGAACCTGTTCAAATATCCTTTAAATGTTGTAACTATACCTGCGTATAGTTACCCCTCAGATCCCTTTTAAATCTTTCTGCTCTCACTTAAAATTGTGCCCTCTAGTTTTCAACTCCCCACCCATTGGGAAAAGACCTCTGTCAAACACCTTATCTGTGCCCCTCATGATTTTATAAACCTCTAAAGTCACACCTCAGCCTCCTACATTCCAGAGAATTTGAGCCTACCCAGCCTCTCCTGAAAACTCAACTCTCCAGTCACAATAACATCCTTTGTAAGTCTCTTCTTCACCACCTCCAAGTTAATAATATCCTTCCTATAGCAGGGTGAGCAGAACTGTACTCAACTCCAAAAATGGCCCTACCAACATCCTGTACAAGTGACTTCCCAACTCCTAAACTCAATGGTCTGGGCAATGAAGGCAAGTGTGCCAAATGAATTCTTTACCACTACCTGAGATGCAACTTTCAATGAACTATGTACCTGAACCGCTAGGTCTCTCTGTTCTACAGCATTCGTGAGGGCCCTACCACTAACTGTGTAAGTCTTGCCCTTGTTCAAAATGCAATACCTTATCTAAATTATACTCCATATGCCACTCTTTTTAGCCCACTGGCTCAATTAATTCAATTAATTTCTGTTCCTCAGATATGATCAGTTAACCAATTAAATAGCAGGAATCAAATGTGGGATGTACCCATCTTTTATGATTCACTATAGCACTATTTATTCCCCATATGAGGAGTTTGACAAAGAACAGCAATGTAAAACAAGCAAGTCTTTGACAGCTGAAAGGATTTTCAACATGAAACATCTCGATCCTGTAATGCTAAGGATCCAAATTAATGGCAACAGATTCTATGACTCATCCTGAGTGTCTCCATGGTGATACATATTTTGTCGAGCTCTCACTTATGTGCCCAACATTTCTATAAATTCACTATTGCTCAATGAGCAGGATCAACACTCACTATTTATATGAACAATGAAAACAGGAACAGGAAGAACACTGGTCATAATTCGTTCAACGGTTTGAAGTTAATATCACAACCTCAGTCTCTAGAGAGGATTTATAGCAAATGGGAAAATCCATTCAGAAATGATAATATAATGTGGCCAGTGAGTCTCAAATAGATTGAATAGGCTTCTACTTTTCCTAATAATTATCTATTCTTCTCTATTTAATGACTGTTGTTTGCAAATCCATTACACTGAATAAACATGACTGCATTATTACATGTCCCATTGAGCAGGCAGACAAAAATCACAATTTTGAAGTATGAATTTCTTCCATATTTTAGTACAAGGATAAATCAATATTGAAGCTGACAATTTAATTTAACCAGATGAAGTGATTGAATTCTTACAGTGGAGAATAAGAAAATAGTCAACTGCATCCTACATTACAACTCACATGTATAACGTGGCAGTCGACAATTGTAAATTAGTCTGTTACCTACTATGGGCCATTTAGTATCACTTTTTGTACACCTTTTAGAGCAAAATGAGCCAGTTTATAGAAATGTTTCTCAAAAGGGCCTTCCCAATCGTACCTTTGATTGCTCATTGTGGAACCAGGCCACATGCTAGTGCTCCCAGCACATTTCAGTTCAAGTGCTTTGTCCAATTTGTACAGAACCATACAGATCACAAAGGTCCTAGGTTCGATTCTTGGCCCATGCTGCATTTTCTAATCTTAACTGGTGCAGGAAATGGATAGGATATATCATCATTGAGATGCTGACTAACCTTTACTCAAGGACAAGTGTCTCATCTCCCTGTCAGAGTGCTTTGACATTCCAGGATTGTGCACAATGAGCACTACGGAACAAGGACACATCCTGTTCTCTATAAAGCAGCAGCACAGGAACTCCAAATTACTCAATAAGTGAAAAGAAAATGTAAACTGATTTTGCCTGGAATCAAAGCAAATAATAACCCTTGTTTAATAAATGACTTGTAAAGACAGCACTGAGGTCCGGGAGCACAAAACCAGGGATGACCGCAGCAAGTGAACAAAAGGCCTAGTTAGACCTTAGGAAGGCTGCATAACAATTGTTTTTTTTTAGATTAGATTAGATTAGATTAGATTACTTACAGTGTGGAAACAGGCCCTTCGGCCCAACAAGTCCACACCGCCCCGCCGATGCGCAACCCACCCATACCCCTACATTTACCCCTTACCTAACACTACGGGCAATTTAGCATGGCCAATTCACCTAACCTGCACATCTTTGGACTGTGGGAGGAAACCGGAGCACCCGGAGGAAACCCACGCAGACACAGGGAGAACGTGCAAACTCCACACAGTCAGTCGCCTGAGGCGGGAATTGAATCCGGGTCTCTGGCACTGTGAGGCAGCAGTGCTAACCACTGTGCCACCGTGCTACTAAATTATTCAGCTGTTAGTCGGTAACCTGTACGCTTTCCTCTGAATTAGAGTTCAAGTCTGAATCCAGAAAAAAAATCAGCTGACTCTCCAGTGGAGTGCCAAGGGAATGCTGCATTTTCTGAGATGTCATCGTTCTCATAAAATGAGACCTCATCTCGATCCTCAGGTGAGGATAGAAAATCCTATGATCCTGTTCTGAAGAACAGTAGGTGTGTTATCCGAGGTATGGCTGGCCTTCCACAGATGCCTACAAACAGATTACCTGGTTACTATTACACAGCTTTTTGCAAGAACTTACTGTGGTCAGCCAGGTTTCCTACATTGCAGGGGCATACATTTTCAGCTACTGAAATGGATGCAATGCAACTTCTGACATTCTGATTTCATGTGGGGCACTATACAAATGCAAGTTCTTTCATTTAAAAGCTTGAGGAAGACTAAACAAAAATCAACATTTGCAATAAACTGGAAGCAAAAAAATAATGCACAGTCTCATGATTCACCATTAGAGTCAGAGTCATAGAGTCAGAGTCATAGAGCATGTAAACAGATTCTTTGAATCATCCACGATGACCAGCCATCCCAATCTGATCTAGTTTGTAATTGCCCCATAGCCCTCTGAATGCTTCCTAGTTGTCTTTTAAATGTTGTAATTGTACCACCTCCGCCACCTCCTATGGCAGCTCGTTCCTCTGCATGAAAATGTTACCCCTTCGGCCCTTTCCCCACGCACTTTAAACCAATGACCTCTAGTTTTGGAGGGCAGGCCTTGGCTATTCACCAAAGTTGGGCAACAAATACTGCAATGACAAAAAAAAAGAGATGTAATTTACTTCTTCAGCTGAAGCACTATTCTGTTTAATAGAGTTCTGTTTTACTGCCATGATGTATAAATCGTTGCTTGGAATTAAAGAACTTCAGTAATGCTGAAGAGAGACACATTTTGCCAAAGCTTTTCATTTTGCCGTCTGAAATAAACACAAAAATTTTGACCGATCACAACAAATTATTGGACAGGAGGAATGGGTACTAATTGGTTGGCAAGTCAACTCTGCTTGATCAGACCACAACTGGACAGAAAACAATGAGGAACAACAGGCTCAAAATCCTCAGAAAAGGTGCAAATCTGGAACATGTTTGCCTAGTTTACAGAGAATTGTTTTCTATGCATAGATTAGATACCCAAAAAGTCCACACCGACCCTCCGAAGAGTAACCCATCCAGAGCCATTTCCCTCCGACTAATACAGATAACACTATGGGCAATTTAGCATGGCCAATTCACCTGACTTGCACATCTTTGGACTGTGGAAGGAAACCGGAGCACCCAGAGGAAACCCACGCAGACACGGGGAGACTGCGCAAACTCCACACAGACAGTCGCCCGAGGTTGGAATCGAACCTGGGACCCTGGTTCTGTGAGACAACAGTACTAACCACTGAGCCACCATGTAGCCCAAAGATGTATGTTACTTCTATCAAGTGTAAACGAAGTATATTAAATCTCAGAAGAGAAAGTGAGGGATGTAGATGCTGGAGATCAGAGCTGAAAATGTGTTGCTGGAAAAGAGCAGCAGGTCAGGCAGCATGCTATTAGTGCACCAAGAACTGTCCTGCAAGTGCTGAAAATTGCAGAATCATCTCCAATGGCAGACATTTTGTTTTGGAATTCGATAGCCTGGGCTGGTTGAATGTGGTCTGTACTCCACGGATTATGATCAACCAAAGTCACAGGCTGTCTGATTTGATCAGCTAATGGTTGGGACATACAGTTTATAAACTGAGCATCGCAGCAAATGGAGAAATAATCAGCACCAACAACTACATTGTTATTGTATCGTCAACAGAAGAGCATACCCCCAGGGTGTTTCACTGGAGTATTATTCAATTAAATTTGATAACCAACCATTAAGGTAATATGAGGTGAGTTGACTAAAAGCTTGGTCAATAAGGTGAACTTTAAACAGCAATTTAAAAGACCCAAAAGGAGTAGAAAAGTAGGAAACCTTCAGGAGGGAATGCTACAGCAGAGGGCCTTGGCAGCTCAAGACATAACTGCCAATGTTGAAACAAGGGACAACGTAGGGAAAGTAAGCAGGCTCCAGATCAAAATAGTCCTTTCACATTTGACATGAAGCCTTTATTCTATTTCATTTGGCCAGTAATTATATTTAAATTATACTAATTATTTCCATCAGTCAGTCACCGTTTCACACAAAGGATTATTTAATACACCAGGCCTTAAACACAACTTACTGGAATTTCTGACTAACATGACATGCCTTTAATGGTTGCTGTATTCACAGCCAACAATTTCCATCTACAACCTCTGGCAAATTTGTACACTTATTTTAACAACCTGAGATCCCAGCCAACAAACTAGATCTGATGAGATTATGGGTACTTGAAGGCTTATTAACTGTGACAAGCTACCTCCTCTTGAAACAAGCAGCTTTCCCCCTGACAATACTACTATATTTGTCTCATATTTCTCACACAAAGACAAAATAATTTCCTTAAAGAGTGGAGTTAAGAGGCTCTGATTTTTAAACAGTAATGTAACACAGATAACGTTTGAAGGGGGATCTCAGTCTATATAAATCACTTTAAAACATCTGTCCACAGGGCTGCATTGATGTGGACCTGACTGTCACAGCAATCAGCCTGCTATGTAAATACTGCAGATTAAAAAAGAGGTGGTGGTCATTAAGTATTGAAGAATTCCTTCAGGAAATATTTCTTTCCTGTCTATGCCTCTGATAGTTTTATACATTTTAATCATTGCCTCCCCAAACCCGCCACCACTTCAATCTCCTTTGCTCCAAGGCAAACAACTCCAGTCTGTCCAATCTCTCTTCAAAACTAAAACTCTCAAACCCAGGCAATATTCCTGGGAAACTTCCTTTATACCTTCGCCAATGCAATCTCATCTCTCCTGTAATGTGGATTCCCAAACTTGCCACAACAGTCTAGTTTTGGAACAACCAATTTTTTGTAAAGTTCTATCAGTTCCGGACGACCCATCGTCTCAGCCTGCTCCTGCCCAACCGAACTCATCTCGGCATACCTCGACACGGTCCTGTCCCCATTAGTCCAAGAACTCCCCACCTACGTTCGTGACACCACCCACGCCCTCCACCTCCTCCAGGATTTCCGCTTCCCCGGTCCCCAACGCCTCATCTTCACCATGGACATCCAGTCCCTGTACACCTCCATCCCCCATCACGAAGGACTCAAAGCACTCCGCTTCTTCCTTTCCCGCCGTACCACCCAGTACCCTTCCACCGACACCCTCCTTCGACTGACCGAACTGGTCCTCACCCTGAACAACTTTTCTTTCCAATCCTCCCACTTTCTCCAAACAAAAGGAGTAGCCATGGGCACCCGCATGGGCCCCAGCTATGCCTGCCTCTTCGTAGGGTATGTGGAACAATCCATCTTCCGCAACTACACTGGCCCCACCCCCATCTTTTCCTT
>NC_057713.1:21835277-21854225 GCF_004010195.1 Chiloscyllium plagiosum
TCCTCCATGTCCCTCCTCCCTACCTTTTATCTTCTCCTGCTGAACACTCTCTGCTCATTCCTGAAGAAGGGCCTGTGCCCGAAACGTCGAATCTCCTGTTCCCTGGATGCTGCTTGACCTGCTGTGCTGTTCCAGCAATAAAGTTTCAACTCTATCAGTTCCCCACTGGTCTGAAACTCTCCATTTTGGCTATTAAAGGCAAGTGTCCCATTTGTCACCTTGTCCGTTTATCTACTTGTCCCACTACCTTAAAGGACTGGTGGGTATGCACACCAAGGGTTCCTTCTGATCCTCGATGCTTACTAAGGTCCTACCGTTCATCATGCATTCTCTTGCCTTGTTTATCCTGCAGGTGTATCACCTCATACTTACCTGACTTGAATCCCATTTGCCACTCATCAGCCCACCTGACCAGCCAGTCTGTATCCTCCTGTAATCTAAGACAATCGTACTCACTACTTATCATCCCACTAATTTTTGTATTATGTGTAAAATCACATCCTAGATTTATTTATACCACAAATTGCAAGGACCCCAACACTGATCCCTGCAGAAACTCATTGAACACACCTACCATTACCCTCTCCTTGCTGCTGCTCAGCCACGGAGAGAACGTGCAAACTCCACACAGACAGTCGCTCAAGTAGTGGATCCAATGAGACAAATTGCCTTCGCTAACAGTCTCCCCTGCAGGACCTTATCAAAATCCTTGGTGAAGTCCAAGGAGACTATGTCGAACGCATTGCTCTCATCTATACACCTGGTCACCTCAGAGTGCTGTGTCTTTCAATGAGAACACACCTCAACTTTCTAAACTCCAGGAAATACAGGCCCAATTGACTCAGATACTCATTTTCACAGATTAATTACTGGTGCTTAAAGATCAATGGACAGGGGTGTGTGGGAGACACGGGCCTGGTGAGGGCCAAAAGTGGAGTTGCTCTCAAAGGGTTGGGGGCAGAGAAGCACCTATAAGCAGGGTGAAATGTTCAGTGGCAAGTGTCGGGGGTGGGGCGGGGGGGGGGGGGTAGTTGATGCATGGAGGGTGGTGGAGAGCGTTGGGTTAGCAATTACAGACATTTTCTCCCTGTACTTGAGTAGATACATGGGAGCGTCAATTCACCACTCAACAGAGAAACTGCGGAAATATCCATCCTTCCTGTGTGGAGCATCAACAGGGAAAAGTAGGTAATGTAAGAGGATCTCCACCCTGCAATCCCCCGCCAAACTCACATGAGCATGATGTACTCTTTAAAACCTATTCCTACTTCCCATATACCAGCACTTTGATGTATTAGATGTAAACTTAGTTCCATTACTCTCCATCTCTCGGTCAAGATATTTTCTAATCAAGCCGATTACATATCTCCAGAGTAGGCTAAACTTGACCACAGGCTTCCTGCCCCAGAGGTAAGCACTGCACCAAAAAAAGCTCTTAATCCCTTCATCTAAATCATTCATATAGATCGTAAATAGCTGAGCTCCAGCACTGACCTTTGATAGTGAAGAACCTTGAATCACAGCGGTCCATGTGGTGTGCACATCAGATAAATAAGTCCATCACAATTTCCCTTGTGTTAAATCAACAATCACTATCTCAGTAACGTCCTAATAAAAAGGAATGATCAATCAGAGATGAAGTGAAAACATTCAACCGATGAATGGCCTTCATAACAAGAGGAATTGAATATAGGAGCAAAGAGATCCTTCTGCAACTGTACAGGGCCCTGATGAGACCGCACCTGGAGTATTGTGTGCAGCTTTGGTCTCCAAATTTGAGAAAGGACATTCTAGCTATTCAGGGAGTGCAGCATAGGTTCACGAGGTCAATTCCCAGAATAGCGGGACTATCAGATGTTGAAAGATTGGTGCCACTGGGCTTGAGTTTAGAAGGATGAGAAGGGATCTGATTGAGACATATAAAATTATTGAAGGACTGGACACTCTGGAGGCAGGAAGTATGTTTCCGCTGATGGGTGAGTCCATAACCAGAGGACACAGTTTTAAAATAAGGGGTAGGCCATTTACAACAGAGTTGAGGAGAAATTTCTTCGCTCAGAGTTCAGTGGATATATGGAATGCTCTGCCCCAGAAGGCCAAGTCTCTGGATACTTTCAAGAAAGAGATGGATAGAGCTCTTAAACATATTGGAATCAAGGGTTATGGGGATAAGACAGGAACAGGATACTAATTGTGGATAATCAGCCATGATCACAATGAATGGTGGTGCTGGCTCAAAGGGCCTACGCCTGTACCTATTGTCTATTGAATCTTGAATGAAGGCTGCCTGAAGCATGACATCAAACTCGCCAAACAGGGTGGGCATAGGGACATAGTGTGAGACATGCTGCTATGGTGTACATATTCAGAGGGTTTCAACCATGTTGATGACACCTGACTGTCCAGCAAATGGTTCGGCATTGTGATTTTTTCATGGATGCAGTCTGTGGCAGAATAGAAGGTCATCATTTCTGGTCCCTGACCGGCCATTGGAAGGCTCCCTCTAGGGACCAGCTGGAATTCACCTGCAGGGTCAGTTCCTTTCCAATGTCCTCAATCTGACATGAACTTGTCAGATCATTGGTTCTAACTGTTTACTTGCAAGTAATTCTCAGGTCCCTTCAGCCTGTCAGGTTTCAAAATGGACTTGGGGAAAACGAGTGTACCAATATTAAAGCTTAAAGTAAGGTTATGTCTGAGGAACAAAGCCTCTCTCAAATATTTAAGTAAGCAACCCAATACCTGGTTGCCACACAACTCCCTGTTGAAAGTGAAAAGAAATAGCTGAAACTGAACACAAGTGATCTTGAACTCACCTATTGTGAATTTAACAGTGGTTTAGCTGTGGGTGGGCTCAAGGCAGCTTTTGATCAATTTCAGCTTTTTTTTAAATCCCACTGCACACAAACAGAAATGAATCAGAGAATGGCTGCTTACTTAGTTCATTTGACACAGGTGCATGGTGTATATATGTCTTTTTATGTCTGTATGTAACAGGGCTCTTTGTATCCAATAAATGTATTTTCCAGTGCTACTCTGCTTGCCTGACCAACTAGCTTTAATTGCTTATCAGTGTGATTCTTTGAACACTCAGGTTTATTTCACAATTGCTGTCCAATCGCGGAATGACAGCTAGTGTCGGACATATTGGGAGTTTTACAAATGCAAGCTGAACAGGCATATTGTTTGTTAAAAAAAGCCAAAAGAATTTGCTGTTTGATATACAATCTGCTAATCTTGGTGACAGATGGCCTACATGACTGGCATCACACTGCTACTGAAACTCATATACCACTTGCATGATAGGCAGATGGCAGCGTCATGTTCGTGATGTATAGCGCTCGTTTAGGTATTGCTTTGTCACAGTGAAAAAGAACTAATTTCAACTGTTCCTCAAACTTCTGAAATATCTTACCTATCCAGGATACTTGGAGGTAGACAGTGTACATTTTAGGACCAAAGTGATGGCCTGAGGTCTGCTCATGGGTTTGCATGGTGCATAAAGTGAGAAATAATCAGATCTGGGTAGCCATTACCCTGCAAGATGGTTTTGATGTACCTAACTTCAGAATCAAGTCTGCACAATAAACAAGTGCCTTGGGCCCTACTTACAAGGTAACCAATAAGGCCAAATTTATAATATGTGAAATCTTGACATATAGCCACAGATATAAAATATAACAAATGTATCACCTAAGAATCAGAAATATGAAATACAGGTTTTTCTGGTATAACACATGTTTCATCAATGCGAATTGGCTATAACGTAATTGATGAATAGTGGATGCTGTTTGGATAGCGCAAACTTTCTACTGCACAGGTATTGTGATTTTCTATGTTGATCTTCTACAGCACAATTTTCTATACCAATTTTCTATAAGCATGATTTTCCAACACAGTTTTCTATAGTGCGAGGTTGCACAGGAACACAACCATCGCATTATACCAGAAATACCTGTAGGAGGTTGGGGGTCATTCCATGAGGACATATTTCTTATGGAAAGCAAAAAAAAAACTTTTGTAAGAACTCAGTCTAATAAAAATCCAATAACAATACCATCTAGTTGAGTATCCGTGATGTTGTTAATACAGAATTTAACTGGGGGGGGGGGGGTCAACATACAAGATGATCTCAACATAAAGATGGTCCTTGCCAGACTTGTCATCCGATTCTGTCACATGTCTCATCTCTCAGACCCCAACTGGATTCCATCTGAATATTTTTTTCAGCTATACTCAAGTTCTGAACCATCAAATTACATCCGCTTTTATGTGGTAGACATAGATCGACTGTATACGAACAGAAACATACAAACATACAAATTAGGAGAAGGAGCCTATTCAAGAGCAAGGAAGTAATGTTGAAGTTGCACAGAGCATTGGTCAAGCTCCAACTGGAGTACTGCGTGCAGTTCTGGTCACCTCACTACATGAAGAATGTGATAGCACTGGAGGAGGTACAGAGGAATTTCACCAGAATGTTTTCTAGGATGGAGAAATTGAGATACAAGGAGAAACTAGATAAGGTTTAATTGTTTCTTTAGAGTAGAGAAGACTAAGGGGAACATGATTGAGGTGTGCAAGGCTATGAGGGGTATGGACCGGGTGGATAGAGAGCAGCTATTCCCCTTGGTTGAGGGGCCAATCACAAGAGGGCATAGTTTTGGGGTAAAGGGTAGGTCATTCAGAAAGGATTTGCAGAAAAAAAACTTTTTCACTCAGAGTGGTAAGAATTTGGAATGCGCTGTCTGGGAAGGTAGTTTCACACAGAGGATGGTATGTGTACGGAATGAGCTGCCAGAGGAAGTGGTGGAGGCTGGTACAATTGCAACATTTAAGAGGCATTTGGATGGGTATATGATTAGGTAGGATTTGGAGGGATATGGGCCGGGTGCTGGCTAGTCCCAACCGGGACTAGGTTGGATTGGAATATCTCGTCGGCATGGACGGGTTGGACTGGTGTTATGACCTGCTTTCTATTTATGTGTTT
The DNA here is from genome assembly GCF_004010195.1 of Chiloscyllium plagiosum. Lineage (NCBI taxonomy): Eukaryota > Metazoa > Chordata > Chondrichthyes > Orectolobiformes > Hemiscylliidae > Chiloscyllium > Chiloscyllium plagiosum. Next base: position 21,840,268 of record NC_057713.1, read on the forward strand.
AGGTTTCCTTGGTTGGTGATATCATTTCCTGTTTTTGTTTCCTCAGAGGGTGGTAAATGGGGTCCAAGTTAAGGTTTTTGTTCACAGAGTTCTGGTTGGAATGCCATGCTTCTAGAAACTCTTGTGTTTCTCTGTTGGCTTGTTCTGGGATGGATGTGTTGTTCCACTCAAAGTGGTGTCTTTCCTCATCTGAATGTAAGGATACTAGTGATAGTGTGTGATGTTTTTTTGTGGCTGGATGAGTCCACTACGTGGATGACACCTTTGTCATTACTAAATTAAACAAATTACAGGAAACCTTCAAGACCATCAATGGGTACCTATAGAACACAGTTCACTGATTTCTCAGCAACAAACCCAAGCAGACAAAACACGTCCAGAAACCCTCGCCACTCTCCCCTACATCAGAGACATCTCAGAAATCACTGCCAGACTACTCAGACCTCTTGGCATCATGGATGCCCACAAATCCACCAACACACTAAAGCAGCAGCTAATGAACAGAAAAGACCCGATACAGACAACAAACAAAATAATGTCATTTACAAAATACCTTGCAAGAACTGTAACAAACGCTACATTGGACAAACAGGCAGAAAACTAGCCACCATGAACATCAACTAACCACAAAAAAACATGATCCACTGTCACTAGTATCCTTTACATTCAGATGAGGAAGGACACCATTTTAAATGGAACAACACATCCACCCTAGGAGAAGCCAAACAGAGAAGCATACGAGAATTCCTAAAAGCTTGGCATTCCAACCAGAACTCTTTCAACAAACATATCGACTTGGACCCCATTTACCACCCTCTGAGAAAAAGAACAGGAAATTACAGCACCACAGGAAATTACATCATCAACCCAAGGAAACGTAAACACACAAACAGCAAACGGGTCATAACAGCTTCACTGGAGGTTCACTGATTATGTTATCTAGTATGCTGACAAAACATCTGAAAACAAATCTTCCAGCTCAGCGAACAAACTTACCTCCTAAAAGATAATATTTAGAGTCCAGTATGATTCTCATCAGGAAGAGGAAGTTTCCACATTCATGGGATGTTTGTTGCATCTCTATGTCCCAGTGTGTTTTCACCAGAGAATACCTAAGCAAATACTTATCACTTCAAATGACATTCCTGGCCTCTAACAATCTGGGTTTATAATCATACAATTTAGAATGTAATGATTTATTAATATGGGTAAAGAATCCTGGAAGATCATTATTTGAAGGCACACTTTAGTTTGTAAATAATTTTTTATCACAATCTTGTGTTTGGTACATATAATGTTTGCCACAGTAGAATTAATTATTTCGGTATTTACTAAAAGCAATTTATTCTACAATATAAAATAGCCGACCATTGCCAAATCAAAGCTTTTTTGTCATCCATGAATGCACCAACGAAGTGGATATCTTGAAGCAAGTACCTGGTAGTTTGACAAAGCACTTAACACCTACACATGGGAATGAAAGAATAGGGATATGGTTAGCTTGACAAATGCTTGAGTGTTCTGCTTTTAGGAATAAAGGCAAGAGATTCTAATCGCTTTTCAGAAACATGTCAATTCAACAGAGATCAGGCATTATCAAAAGGCTTCTGCAATGCACAGTCTACGTACTTGGTAAGATAAAAACAGTGAAATGAAAATGAATACTGTTCATATATATTCCAGCAATGTGAGTTATTGTGTTGTGCCATGATTCAGAATAGCAAACCCTTTCTCATTAGTAATTCTTCAGATATGTCATGCAATTTTCTGCAGAACATAATCTGCAAATCACAGCAGGCACCTGTACCTAATGCAACTAGATATATGGACAATCACCAGCTGTATAATTGAGAACACCTCCCATAGACACATGGGCAATTACTCTGCAGGACTCCAGAATTACAGGAGAAAATCACAGACAAATATTTGCACAAAGATCAAACTGAAGATTAGGCCAGTGGGGGAAAAGACTGGTGTTGATGATAAAGATGTCAAGACATCAAACCTTGCTGTAAGGCAATTTTAAGTAATAGCATTACATGGCACATCAGGATTCTAATCAAAAGTACAAAGACTCTCAGAAATGCACAGCAATTCGATGTGCATCTGAAAGTGAATGCTTAGACTTTGATAGTGGTGTTTCTTTAATACTCAGAAATGGATGTAAGAAGGGCACATGCAAAACAGCAAACAGCCCAGGAAAATCGACACTTATTACTGTGCTTCCTGAGAATGTAACTGAAATTTGTGACTTTTGATGAGCCAGAAAGCATTATAAACAATAAGTACACATTTCAGGAAAGTACATAATCGGTCTAAATCAAATCAGGTTGTGCACAGTAAGCCTGTATAATTAGGCTATAACTCATGCAACAATTTTGCAACTGTAAGATTTTGTCTTGCATCTCATTTGTCACTGTAATCAGCGATCCGTATGTTTCGTATTATGAATTTTACTCTCTAATGTTTTGCACAATGAAGCTGGAGCTAGGATATATTTGAAAAGTATAACATTTATAAATCAAATTATATTAAATTAACCAATCAATTAGTATGGAATATGTGAACATAATGTTGGAAATGACGCTGCAGCAGGAGATAAAAATCCTTGAACACACTTTTTACGATTTTCTGAAAGACTACTTTTTAGGTTCCAGGAGTTTTTCTTTGAGATAAAGCCCTTATTGAAGAGTATGAAAGGAATTAGAAGCTCAGTGATGGGCAGATGGCCAAGAATTCAACAACCGTACAATATTTTGCCTTTATGCATCACCCCGTATTCATTCTGTCATCCTCACCCAGTGGCTGACATGGAAGCAAACTTAAAATTTGGATCAACTTTTGGATCAACTGAACTCTCAATGCCTTCTGTCCAGCAAGGTGGCTTTCTAATCATTAAAATATTCCATAACAGGAACATTAATCATGATAACCAAAGAAGATTGTCCACAGACTCTTCTATACCAGAAATATTTGACTTTAGTGGTTTGATGCAACTGACTATCCCAGAGGACCTTTAAGAGTTAATCCAGGTGCTCTGTAGGCCAGACCATGTGAGAATGCTGAATTTCCATCCCTAGAGGACAGTTGTGAACCAAATGAGTTTGGACAACAATATATGAAACGATGGCTTCACAGTCGCAGTTGCAAAGGCTAAATTTCAATTCCATATTTGGTTTGTTTTCTCTTTAAGCAGCCTGTTCAGATATCGTATGATATACCTCTGAAGCAGTTTCTGAGCCTGGGCCTTCCAGTTCAGTGGTAAAAGTGCCACCACTGCACTATTTTATTAATGGAGTGTCCCTTTCACCATCCAACTGGAAACCATGTCCCTAGAGCATTTGGGCTGGCCTCTGGATTAGTTGTCCAGTGACATTAGTGCTACACCACCATCTCTTCATAGATTCATAGTCTTACAGCATGGAATCAGGTCCTTCAGTGCAACACATCCATGCTGACCAGGTTTCCCCAAACAAAATTAGTTCCATTTGCCCACACTTAGCCCATATGCCTGTAAATATTTCCTATCCATATACCTGTCCAAATGTCTTTTTAATTTTTTCACTGACTGCATCTACTAATTTCTCTGGAGGTTTACTTCACATATGAAGGGAAGAAGTTGCCCCTCAGGTCCCTTTTGAACATCTCTCTCAAATGTGGAGAAGATGATTCCAAGGGTGGGGGAAAACTCAAACATGAGGAAACAGTTACAGAGTGAGGGGGCATCCATTTAAAACTGAGATGTGAAGGAATTTCTTCTCTCAGAGGGTAGTGAATGTCTGGAATTCTATACCCCAGGGAATTATGGAGGCTAAATCATTGAAATTACTTGAATAAGAAATAGATTTTTAAAATATGAAGGAGTTGAGGGCTATGAGGATTTGGTGTGAAAAAGGACTTGAGACCTGGGACAGATCAGTCATGACAGAGCAGACTGAGGGGTTGAATGGTCTACTCCTGATCCTATTTCTTATCTTATTTACGTTCTCAAAGGCAATTAAGGATGGACAATGAATGCTGACCTAGCTCGTCACGTCTACATCATGTGAAAGAATGAAAAAGGACTCTGATCCCAACCAATTGGATTCAAGTCACTATGTAGTTTGATGTCAGAAGCAGATGAAGACCTTGTCCTATCATAGAAGAGGTACAAATGGGTCAAGATTGAATTAATTTAATGGACTAAACTGATTCAAGCACAGCAATGATTACTTCCTCTTGTACTTTTATACAAGAATTCCTAGCCTAAGTACCGCACTTCTTCATTTAACATTAAGATAAATTGTTTTGGGAGGTCCATCTCACAAAATCAGTTTACGATGGAAAAAAGCATTAGAACCTAATTGGCAGAATAGATCAGGACATTATCCATTCACCTCATTCCCGTCAACCTGAGACAAATCAAAGTTTTCGAAAACAGTCTTACTCAAACGTTAATCTTATACTCCTTTACAAAATATTAGCTGGAGCTGCAGAACAATGAAATGAGATGGTTTCAAGTGCTGGACTGATATTTCTTAAGAAATTGAGGTGATTGAGATATTAATAGCATCATTTGATTCTTTCCTGTGGAGAATATCAAAAGATTCAGTGACACGACACAAATGAGCAGCAAGGGAAGCTGTGGTGTAAACTCATTATTAGTGTTTCTTAAAGTACGGATTTTGGAGTTCCCATGATAGAATAATTATACATAGGTTCAGGATGGAGTAGACTTGATGGGCCAAGTGGGCCTGTTCTCACTCTAACTGATTTATATTCATTGTAACCTAAATTTCAACCAAACTTTATTTGATTATCTTAACATGAATCATAGCTAATTAATGTCACTGAAGTCTTAGATTGGCACATGGGGATAAATGCTGCATTGAATGTGAACAAGACTCAAACCCATCCAACTGAACCTCACACTGTATTCCACCTTCCTGCTGCATTCCCTGACATGCCTGACCCAACTACCATGTTGGTCCTAAACTGACATCAATGATAAATGCCTTTTGTTTTTTACTGAATTCAGTGCATACACAGGAGGCTCATATTTTTATCTTGCTACATCCAGTTTCATATCATGGAGGATAAAAAAGCAGCAATTACTAAGTGTAAATGACAAAATTGTGAAAGCTCCTCGAAAATATTCCTTGCTTCATTCTCTGTGAAATGAGAACAACTGAGTACTGTTTATTTGCCAGTCACCCGCATCTAAAGCACAAATTTAAAAAAAACAACACATTTCCTCAAATGCCAAACATCTTTCACGTTCCTGACCATATTTTAGCTCTTTTCAAATATGCTTAAACTGAGGTCTGGTTTCTTTGGTTGAAATTTTCCACACTGTTTGGAAAAAAAAGTGTATGGGTAAATTCCTGAAGAAGGGCTTATGCCAGAAACGTCGATTCTCCTGTTCCTTGGATGCTGCCTGACCTGCTGCGCTTTTCCAGCAACACATTTTCAGCTAAATTCCTTCTTACCAATTCTCTTGGTGATATTATTCCAGGTTACTAATACCATGTGGAGAAGGAAGCCCACGTGACATCTTAAAGAGAAGACAGGTTCTGCTTTTGTTAAATAGTAAAAGCATTTTGCTTGCTACCTAGGAGTGAAATGTTTGTCTCATAGGAGACAACCACATCCAACTTAAGAGTAGAGAAACTGGCACACCACAATGAAGATGGATTTACTCTCCTCTCTGGAACAGGCATTTACCTCCTGATTGACAGAGCTCATGCAGGAAGAGAGTTAACCCTGTCAGATCATAACTACATTGTACACCACTAGCAACATTTTTTGCCTGAAAAGGTAGATAATTGGGTCATTCATCAGTTAAACAACTTCTTTGGCAATTAAAGAAAAGTAGGTGCTTGAATTGCTGCCTCATGTCAAACCTACAGAACAACCTCCTTTGCACAATGTAATAATTGGTGAGGAAAGGTGTGAATATCCCTCAGAATCAACTGATGCAATTATTTTTCCTTCACACCACCTCTCTTTCCAGTCTCAGGAGTGGGAAAATTCTGCCTCTTGCTCCAGAGTACTCTCATAAGAAAGTCCATAAGAGTATATATAACTCTCACAATTTCAAACAGAATCCACTCAAGCTCAGATTCATAGACACTAAAACTTGAAAGTGGCTTTTTTCACATTCATTCTTGGAATGTGGGTGTTGCTAGCTGGGCCAGTATTTATTTTGCCCACCTTTAGTTTCCCTTGAGAAGGTGAGAGTGAGCTGTCGTCTTGAAATGCTGTACAGTTGGTTCTGCTACAACACGATAGTTCCAATCTCGTGCAACCCCAAGAAAATCGCATAGTAGCAGCATTTAACCTAATGGGGCCAGAATCACATTATAACCAATAAAAGTTCATTCTTTAGAAACAGTGTCCCCAATTTGTTAATCATGTTATAGTGAATTATAGTTAACAAAATGCATGCTATAGCAAAATGACCTGCAGTCTGGGTTGGCCATAATGCCTTTTGGGAGGCACGTCCAAGATTTTTATGCAGCAATGGAACCGTGATATATCTCTAAATCAGGATAGTCAATGGCTTAGGGGTAATTTGCAGATGATGGTGTCTTCCCATGTAGCTGCTGCCCTTGACCTACATGGAAGTGGTTAGGGGTTTGCAAGGTGCTGTCGAAGCAGCCTTGGTGAATTTCTATAGTGCATCTTTTAGATTGTTCATATTGTTACCACTGAACATTGATGGTAGAGAGAGTGTCTATGGATGTGTTGGCAATCAAATAGGTTGCTTTGTCCTGAATGGTGTCAAGTTTTGAGTATTTTTGACTTGCACTCATCAGGCAAGTAGGAATATTCCACCAAAATTCTAACTTGCGCCTTGTAGATGGTGGACAAGCTTTGGGGAGTAAGGCGGTGTTACTTGCTTCAGTGTTCCTAGTCTCTGATCTACACTTGTAGCAACTGTATTTATATGGCTAATCCAAAATTGTTTCTGGTCAATGGAAACGCCCCAGCATTTTGATAGTGGGAGATTCAATATTGGTAATTCCATTGAATGTTAACAGCTGATGGTTAGACTCTCCCTCGCTGGAGATGGTCAATGTTACTTGCCAAGTTTCACCTCAAGCCTGGATAGCAACCAAGTATTTGGATATGAACTGCTTTTAGTCACAAGTGATGCTAAACATGGTGCAGCCTTCCGCAAATACCCCCAAACCTCTAAATCTCATGATACAGGGGAGATCGTTGATGAAGAAGTTGGGGCCAAGAAAATGACCTTAAAGCAGAATCAATCATCAATGACAATTTACAGAATACACGCACATTTCCAGTAGACTGCTAAAGCCTTTATTGCAGTGAATTGCATATTATCGAGTTAGAACAAAGAAAATTCCTCTTCATAAAGATGATGTCCAAGAAATAAACACAAACCATGAATTACTGTAATTAAAATGATATGTTCCACAAATGAGAATTGCGGAACTATAATATTCTTCATATAAATCATGTGACCCAAAACAACAGGTTTCTCATTTGGTCTGTAAAATCACAACAGGAAGGGTTTAAAGGGATATGAGCCAAATGGTCATAAATGGGACTAGATTAATTTAGGATATCTGGTCAGTATGGGTGAATTGGACCGAAGGGTATGTTTCCATGCTGTACAACTCTATGACTCTATGATTATGACTCTTGATATAAAGGCCAGCATTATATTAGTTTTCTTGATTATCTTCTGAATCTGAAAGATCTATGCACCTGAACCCACTAGTTTCTTTGGATATCCACTGTATTTAACTTCATATCATGCAGAAAGTACCCTAATCTATCCATTTCAGTCCAAAATGGACAACCTCTCACTTGCTAGTGAGTTTCATGGTCAACGTTATTGAGACTACTTTTCAATTTCAGATTCCTTTTTAAATTTCAAAGGCTACCCTCAAGAGATTTAGATTAGATTAGATTACTTATAGTGTGGAAACAGGCCCTTCGGCCCAACAAGTCCACACCGACCCGCCGAAGCGCAACCCACCCATTCCCCTACATTTACCCCTTACCTAACACTACGGGCAATTTAGCATGGCCAATTCACCTGACCTGCACATCTTTGGACTGTGGGAGGAAACCGGAGCACCCGGAGGAAACCCACGCAGACACGGGGAGAATGTGCAAACTCCACACAGTCAGTCGCCTGAGGCGGGAATTGAACCCGGGTCTCTAGTGCTGTGAGGCTGTAGTGCTAACCACTGTGCCACCGTGCCGCCCCATTTAGAACCCATGTCCTCAGGGCATAACCCTGGTTCTCTGCGTTGCTAGTCTAACTAGACATTTCCATCTTCCCCCAAATTAGCCTATTTCCTCAATAGTTAGTTGCAGGTTTAATTATTTCCCCATGGCCTATTTACCCAATATTTCCCAAGGATGATGGTTTGCGAACCTATTTCTAACACCTTTTCAGACAGCCCATTCCATATCATAGACACTGTCTGTGCAAAATAAAACATCTTCCTCATGTCATCTCTTGTTCTTCTGACTGAGTTAATATTGATTTTATTATCCCTGGTGGAATTGTGTGTTAGGTAGTGAATCCTGTTCAACCCTATGCCTGACCACCAACAAGTTATTCTTCTAAGAAACTGAATGTAGAATTTCACATAGGAACATGTACTGATGTGATGTCAATTATGGTTGTTTTAACATATAAGGGAAGAGTAAGAAAAGATGGCCGAGGTAAAAACAATGACTGCAGATGCTGGAAACCAGATTCTGGATCAGTGGTGCTGGAAGAGCACAGCAATTCAGGCAGCATCCGAGGACAGGCAAAATCTCTGATGCTGCCTGAATTGCTGTGCTCTTCCAGCACCACTGATTAAGAAAAGATGGCCGTCCATCCTGTGAATGAATTTTTTAAAAATCATGCAACTTATATTTCAGACACTGGTGTTGACACTTTAGACCAAGCACTGTGGATACTTAGAATGACGAATAAAGAAAATCTCAATTGAAGTGACTAAGTAGCGGCTTTCAGAATGATAAGAATCTTTGACAGATTCGAAATTCCTTTTGACAATTGGGGTCAATTAGCAGAGCTAACAGATTCATAACTATTGGTAAATGACTTATAGAAGAGAAGATCTTTCTTACACATGGAATTATCAGGAGTTGGAATGCACTACCTGAAAATTTGGTGGAAGCATTTCTTTAACTAATTTGAGGAGATAGCTGCATGGGTACGTGAAGGTGGTGAACTTACTCGATTGCAGACAAAAAGAAGGGGCGTGTGACTGAACATAAGTCATTGGAGCTATTGGAGCCAAATAGCCTCCTTATGTGCTGTAAGTTTCTCTGATTCTGCCATGTTACAGTGCTCTAACTTCCTGTTTAATACCACTCCTATCTCACCACCACTGTTTGGAGACTGCTCGACAGCAATTTTTGTCTTCTGTCCATTAATCAGTGCTGTAATCATGCTTCCTGACTTTATCCAAGGGACCTTAATGCAAGTCTTCTGAAACTGCCGAATACACCACATTAACTGATTTTCTCCTTGGCACATAAATAGGACTGCTACTGTAATCATGATGTGGAAACATGGAAAATAGATGCAGGAGTAAGCCACTTGGCCCTTCAAGCCTGCACCACCATTCAATATGATCATGGCTGATAAAACATTTTCAGTATTCCATTCCTGCTTCTCCTCCACATCCCTTTGATCCCTTTAGCCCCAAGAGCCATATCCAGTTGAATATATCTAACAAACTGGCCACAACATTTTCCTGTGGTAGAGAACTCCACATGTTCACCACTCTCTGAGTGAAGAAAGTCTTCCTCATCTCAGTCCCAAATGGTTTACCCCTTATTCCAGACAGCGACCCATAGTTCTGGACTTCCCCATCATCAGAAACACTCTTCCTGCATCTAGCCTGTACAGTCCCATCAGGATTTTATATGTTTTATTGAGATCCCTCCTCATTCTTCTAAATTCCAGTGAGTACAAGCCCAGTCGTCCAATTTTTCTTCATATATCAGTCCTGCCATCTTGGGAATCAGAGAAAAAGTGAGGACTGCAGACGCTGGAGATCAGAGTCGAGAGTGTGGTGCTGGAAAAGCACAGCAGGTCAGGCAGCATCCGAGGAGCAGGAAAGTTGACGTTTGGGGCATAATCCTGATTCCTGATGAAAGGCTTATGCCCGAAACGTCGATTCTCCCGCCCCTTGGATGCTGCCTGACCTGCTGTGTTTTTCCAGCACCACATCCTGGGAATCTGGGGAACCTTCACTGGACTCCCTCAATACCAAGAATGCCCTTCCTCAGACTAGGAGACCAAAACTGCGCACAATACTCAAGGTCCTATACTTTAACTTACATACAGACTGGGTAAACCACATTAACAATAATACTGAAATGGATTAATTCCTGGATTGTATGCAAGATCGATTTTTAAAATAATACATTGAGGAACTCAAACATGCAATCCTCAATTTGGTTATGAGAACAGGTTGCGGATTATCTTTTTATGAAATGTCCTTTAGAGAAAAAGTGACCATAACATTGGAATAGACATCAAAATAGTCCAATTTAAAATTAGGAATATAAATCAAGACAAAGGAAGCTACGGAGATGAGGGGTGAGTTAGCTTCAATAGACTGTATAACTTCACTGAAGGGTCTGACAGTGGACAGGCTGTGGTTACTATTTAATGAATGCAGACATTGCAACAGCTATGAATTCGTTTTGGGTGAAAGGACAGGAACAGTGTCTAAAAATGATTAACATGTTAAAAAAGGATAGTATTAGACACAAAGCAAAGTCCATAAAGTTGCTTGAAAAAGTAGCAAGACTAAGGATTGGGAGCAGTTTAGAATTCAGCAAAGGAAAACCAACAGGTTGATTAAGAATGAAACAATAGATTATGAAAATAAACTTCAAAGGAATATAATAGTGAACTGTAAGGACTTCTATAAGTATATAAAATAAAACAAAATGATGAAAGTATACCAAAATATCGACCAGTTACTCTAACATCAATAGTATGGAAAATACTGGAGTTTGCTGCAACTACACAAAACACTAGTGTGGCCACACTTGGAATATTGTGTACAGTTCTGGTCCCCATATTTTGGGAAGGATGTGGAAGCATTGGAAAAAGGTGCAGGGGAGATTTACCAGGCTGTTGTCTGGTCTGGAGGAAAGGTCTTATGAGGAAAGGCTGAGAGACTTGAGTCTGTTCTCATTGGCAAGAAGAAGGTTAAGAGGGGATTTGATAGAGACACACAAGATGACCAGAGAATTAGATAGGGTAGACAGTGAAAGTCTTTTTCCTAGGATGATGATGTCAGCTTGTACGAGGGGGCAAATTGAGGGGTGATAGATTTAAGACAGATGTCACAGGCAGGTTCTTTACGCAGAGAGTGGTAAGGGCGTGGAATGCCCTACCTGCTAATGCAGTCAACTCAGCCACACTAGGGAGATTTAAACAATCCTTAGATAAGCACATGGATGATTTTGGGATAGTGTAGGGGGACAAGCTGAGAATAGTTGTCATGTCGACGTAACATTGAGGGCCGAAGGGCCTGTTCTGTGCTGTATTGTTCTATGTTCTATATGCTGAAAATGTGTTGCTGGAAAAGCGCAGCAGGTCAGGCAGCATCCAGGGAACAGGAGAATCGACATTTCGGGCATAAGCCCTTCTTCAGGAAGGGCTTATGCCCGAAACGTCGATTCTCCTGTTCCCTGGATGCTGCCTGACCTGCTGCGCTTTTCCAGCAACACATTTTCAGCTCTGATCTCCAGCATCTGCAGACCTCACTTTCTCCTCTATGTTCTATATGATAAAGGAGGTGATAACAGGACAGTTAAAACATTGAATGTGTTGCACAAAGTCACCATGGATTTATGAAAGGGAAATCATGTTTGAAAAATATCTACTCAGGTTTTTTTGGAGGACATAACTTGTATGACTAGGTAAGGGCATAACAGCGATTGTGGTATATTTGGATTTTCAGAAAACTTTAGATAATCACCCACATAAGAGGCTATTGTGCAAAATCAAAGCACATGGGATTTGTGGTAATGGATTGTGAATTGATTAACACACAGAAAACACTAGGCATTAATTAGCCTTTTTTATATTGGAACGAATGCAGTACTGTAGGGATTAATGGTGGAGCCCCAGTTATTCACAATATCAACAATTTGGATAATGTAATCAAGTGTAACATTTCCAGGCTTGTGATGACAAAACCAGGACTGAGTGCTAATGATGAAGATGACATAAAGAGGATTGAGGGTAATTTGGACAGGTTGTATGATGGGAAAACACATGGTAGATGCAATAGAACATGGATAAACATGACGTTGTCCATTTCAGTTGGAAAAACAGAGTGGCACAGTTAAATGGTGATAGATTGGAAAATGCTGATGGACAAGGGGACCTGAATGTCTCTGTATACATGTCATTGAAAATAAGCATACAGGTGCAGCAAACAGTTAGGAAAGCAAATGGTATGTTGGCCTTCACTGCAAGAGAGTTTGAGTACAGGGAAAAGGAACTTATATTGTGCCTGCACAGAGCCTTGGCGAGCAATGGCTCACCGAACTGATTCCAGGGATGGCAGATTTGTCATAGGAGGAGAGATTGCACTGATGAATCCTGTATTCATTGGAGTTTGAAAGAATAAGGCATCTCAGTGAAACATATAAAATTCTGACAGGGCTGGAACAGACTTCATGAGGAGATGTTGTTTCCCCTGGCTTCAGGTTCAAATCAAAAGGTCACAAACTCAGGATGTGTGGTGCCACCCTCCTAATATCATTATGCTCTCTTGTTCCTTCTGCACTTTTAGACTGTCAGAGTTGACCTGTTCAGCCTAATTCAACAGATACTAGTTAGCTGGTGTGTGTCATTGCCATAGCCACACACTACTCTCCAGTAGATACTGGCCACACTAGTCACTGTCCGAAGAGACTGAATCATTATTAGTTCAGAATCCCAATGATGTTAAACAATGGAGTTAGATGTTGTACTATTCAGACACACCTATCAGGACATTTGCCCATTTTAAACCCATTAAACATGCATAGATGAAAAAAGTCGAAGCATTATGTTTGCAGCTTTCCAACAAATAAAGAGTTTTTTTTTCAAATGATCACTTCTCGTAGCATCTTGTGGTATTTGCCACCTTTACAATACGTGGTTCCAGGTAAGGGTCATTTGAGATAGTTCACTGCCACTAACTCTCCTTTGTCTGTACCTTATCTTCGGCCTATCTACTGATTAGTGGAAAAGGATTCTTAATTAAGAAGAAGGTTTATTGCATGATAGCAATAAGTGCAACCACATTTGGTCAGACCCAAATTACTAGGACCTTAGGGTACTGGCACAGATATACCTGCATCCTTTGAAAGCTACAGTCAAAGCTGGAATTGAACTCCTCACCCAGAGATTGTGAGAGACATCAATCTAGTCAAGCTGCCAAGTCAAAAAAATACACAAACCAGGTTATAGTCCAACAGATTTATTTGGAAGCACTAGCTTTCAGAGCACTGCTCCTTTGTCAGGTATCTGTGGAGCATAGCACCATAAGACACAGAATTTATAGCAAAAGATTACAATATCATGCAACTGAAATGATATATTGAACAAATCTGGATTGTTTTAAGTCTTTCATCTTTTAGAATGGGTTGCAGGTTTCAATTCATTATTATGTAAATCCCAGAACTTCTTTTAAGTCACATTCCAGAGATAACTTAAGGTTTTATAATAAAAGGTGACATCTCAGCTCAGGCAACGCATTAAAGGTGTGAGGTTAGAGTCTGTCTGTATCCCAATCTTGAGTCAGATGGTTCTCTTTCCAAAGTGGAATTTACAAAATATTACATGTATTGGCTGCCTGCAGATTGTGCATTTTTTCAGCAAAATAGAATGTATCCGCAAATACAAATTCACTCCATAGACTTATATGTGTGTGCGTGTGTGTTTGCATGTGGGGGGGCGGGGG